>NC_052324.1:42819819-42987319 GCF_016432855.1 Salvelinus namaycush | reverse complement strand
AGTTCAGCAGCATCTGTACTATAATGCTTAGAAAATAAAAGATGTCCGCCAGCTTATGGAGCCATTACCACTGAGATAGGAGGCAGGGAGAGTGACAGAATACAGGCAATATTCAGGTCAAGCGTTTTACAACACCAGGGCCTATTGATTTCACATTAAGTTCTGCTCTCTCTCTCTCTCTCTCTCTCTCTCTGTCTTTCTCTCTCTCTCTCTCCCTCTCTCTCTCTCTCTCTCTCTCTCTCTCTCTTTCGCTCCACACCATTAAAATAATTCATTGATCTGGACCTCTAAGAAGTGCTTCCTTATTAGCTTTCTGCCATTCTACATCCTCCTTATCACTTGAAGGTATGTAGTATTTACATTGGCCAGTCAAAAGAACAATATGATGGTGTAAATCTGGTGCCAGTCGATCAAACCATCATTTGTTACAGAGTAAGAGAGAGCGAGAGAGAGCGAGAGCGAGAGAGAGAGCGAGAGCGAGAGCGAGAGCGAGAGAGAGAGAGAGAGAGAGAGAGAGAGAGTACAAACCCTCCAACCCAAAAAGGCCTGTGGTGTTGATGGTATCCTCAATGAAATGATCAAATATACAGACCACAAATTCCAATTGGCTATACTCTTTAACATCATCCTCAGCTCTGGCATCTTCCCCAATATTTGGAACTGATCACCCCAATCCACAAAAGTGGAGACAACTTTGACCCCAATAACTACCGTAGGATATGCGTCAACAGCAACCTTGGGAAAATCCTCTGCATTACCATTAACAGGAGACTCGTACATTTCCTCAGTGAAAACAATGTACTGAGCAAATGTCAAACTGGCTTATTACCAAATTATCGTACGACAGACCACGTATTCACCCTGCACACCCTAATTGACAAACAAACAAACCAAAACAAAGGCAAAGTCTTGTCATCTTTTGTTGATTTCAAAAAAGCCTTCGACTCAATTTGGCATGAGGGTCTGGAATACAAATTGATGGAAAGTGGTGTTGGGGGGAAAACATACGACATTATAAAATCATGTACACAAATATTGGATAAAATTGGCAACCAAAACGTAAAATTGGCAAAAAACACACATTTTTTCCCTCAGGGCCGTGGGGTGAGACAGGGATGCAGCTTAAGCCCCAGCCTCTTCACCATATATATCAATGAATTGGCGAGGGCACTAGAACAGTCTGCAGCACCCGGCCTCACCCTACTAGAATCTGAAGTCAAATGTCTACTGTTTGCTGATGATCTGGTGCTTCTGTCACAACCAAGGAGGGCCTACAGCAGCACCTAGATCTTCTGCACAGCTTCAGCCAGACCTGGGCCCTGACAGACCTGGGCCCTGACAGACCTGGACCCTGACAGACCTGGGCCCTGACAGACCTGGACCCTGACAGACCTGGGCCCTGACAGACCTGGGCCCTGACAGACCTGGGCCCTGACAGACCTGGACCCTGACAGACCTGGGCCCTGACAGACCTGGGCCCTGACAGACCTGGGCCCTGACAGACCTGGGCCCTGACAGTAAATCTCAGTAAGACCAAAATAATGGTGTTCTAAAAAATGTCCAGTCGCCAGGACTACAAATACAAATTACATCTAGACACCGTTGCCATAGAGTACACGAAAAACAATACATACCTCGGCCTAAACATCAGCGCCACAAGTAACTTCCATAAAGCTTTGAACAATCTGAGAGACAAGGCAAGAAGGGCCTTCTATGTCATCAAAAGGAATATAAAATTCGACATACCAATTAGGATCTTGCTAAAAATACTTGAATCAGTTATAGAACCCATTGCCCTTTATGGTTGTGAGGTCTGGGGTCCGCTCACCAACCAAGAATTCACAAAATGGGACAAACACCAAATTGAGACTCTGCATGCAGAATTCTGCAAAAATATCCTCAGTGTACAACGTAAAACACCAAATAATGTATGCAGAGCAGAATTAGGACTATACCTGCTAATTATCAAAATCGAGAAAAGAGCCATTAAATTCTACAACCACCTAAAAGGAAGCGATTCCCAAACCTTCCATAACAAAGCCATCACCTACAGAGAGATGAACCTGGAGAAGAGTCCCCTAAGCAAGCTGGTCCTGGGACTCTGTTCACAAACACAAGCAGACCCCACAGAGCCCCAGGACAGCAACACAATTAGACCAAATCATGAGAAAACAAAAGGATCAATACTTCACACATTGAAAAGAATGAACAAAAAAACAGAGCAAACTAGAATGCTATTTGGCCCTTAACAGAGAGTACACAGAGGCAGAATACCTGACCACTGTGACTGACCCAAAATTAAGGAAAGCTTTGACTATGTACAGACTCAGTGAGCATAGCCTTGTATTTGAGAAAGGCCGCCGTAGGCAGACCTGGCTCTCAAGAGAAGACAGGCTATGTGCACACTGCCCAAAAAATTAGGTGAAAACTGAGCTGCACTTCCTGACCTGACCTGATCAACTCCCATATATATTGGGTGAAATACCACAGTGTGTCTTCACAGCAGCAAGATGTGTGACCTGTTGCCACAAGAAAAAGGCAATGAGTGAAGAACAAACACCATTGTAAATACAACCCACATATATTTATTTTCCCCTTTGTACTTTAACCATTTGTACATCGTTACAACACTGTATATATACATAACACTTGTATTGTTTATTTAACTTAGAGGGAGAGGGAGAGGGAGAGAGAGAGAGAGAGAGAGAGAGAGAGAGAGAGAGAGAGAGAGAGAGAGAGAGAGAGAGAGAGAGAGAGAGAGAGAGAGAGAGAGAGAGAGAGACAGAGAGAGACAAACTTAATGTGAAATCAATAGGCCCTGGGGTTGACACACACACTCCTCCTGTCCTCCTCTCAGACCTGAAGCTAAATTATACTGTATTGTAGAATAAACATTACATGTCTCAACTTTAAATACATGATTTAATGAACGTGTTATTAGCTAATTAACTCATGTTGATTATTGCTCTATTAATTTCCTCCTGAGCCAATTGAATCTTTAATTACTATTGGACATGAAAGTGGCAATTGTATAATAGGAGCTTCAGCAGTAACAGTAGCAGTCTCTGACAGTTTTGCAGCTGGACACACAGTGGTGTACAGTAACTAAGTGGAAATATTTTTAAAGTACTATTTACATCGTTTTCTGGGTATCTGTACTTGATTTTACTATTTATATTTTTAGCATTTTTTTACATTTACTTCACTACATTCTTACTTTTACTTTACTACATTCCTGAATAAAATATGTACTTTTTACTCTTTACATTTTCCTTGCCACCAAAAAGTACTTGTTACATTTCAAATGCTCAGGCAGGACGGCAATATAATTCAATTCACGCACCCATCAATATAACGCCTTGTCATCCCTGCTGCCTCTGATCTGGCGAAATCACTAAACACAAATAGTGTGTTTGTAAATGATGTCTGAGTGGTGGAGTGTGCCCCTGGCTGTCTGTAAATAAAATAACATTCTGCTGTATGGGCTGCCTAATATAAGGAATTTGATGACTCAAGTAGTATTTTACTGGGTGACTTTCACTTTTACTTGAGTCATTTTCTATTAAGGAATCTTTACTTTTACTCAAGTATAACAACTGAGTACTTTTTCCACCTCTAGACGTACACACACACACACACACACACACACACACACACACACACACACACACACACACACACACACACACACACACACACACACACACACACACACACACACACACACCGTTAGACGCAGTCCGATGAGGAGAGGCTTTATTATGTCCTGTGAAACACTCGTTCAGACTGATAAAACCAGCCGGGACAACAAAGCATTGAGGCCGCTCTATTTGAAACAAAGACCAACATATTTATCTCAAAAAATATTTGACATTTGTCCAAGATGAGTGGCTATTAAAATAATCAATGTGATATTTATCTGCGTTGTGAAAGGAAGCAGATTCATGCCAAAACAAATACAAATGAAGTGTTTAACCGTACTGCTAACCTAATGCGTAACCCTCACCCTAAATGATTTAGGACAAAATATATATATTTTCATGTTCATAAAGGTTCATGATATACCATGGCCAATTTGACTTTGCAGCTTGGCCATATAGTGACTGCCCTGGCTTTCTTCACCACTGAGTATGGTGTAACTGGGAATGCAGCGAGAGAGGCCATTTTGGTTCTTCAGCCCCAGCTGTAGTAATGTCTGAACCCCCAAAACATTATAAATAACCCAAGATAGACCACAGCCTGTCGTTTCCAAGGGGAGCAAATGAGTCATAATGGGCAGAACAAGCAAGGAAGTGGGCAGAGCCAAGAACGAGCTAGCGAGATCCTATTGGCGCGTTCTAGCATTTATTTGCATATTTCTGTTAGGGAACACCAACTCAATTGGTCCTTGCACTCCTTCTAAAGAACACCATTTTTTGAAATGTTGGCAAAGGGTAAAGTCTACAAAACCTAGTCCGCTCTGTTCGTTACAGATTCTAGTTTTGGAAACAGAATACTGTATTGAGATCAAATGTTTCATCGATGAGAAAATTAGCAGAATGTCGGCCAAAATCCATCTCGCTCCGTCCTCTCATTGCCATATTTGGTAATGAGAGGAAACGCCAACCGGCTGCTTCAGATTCATACATCTGGTGAAATATGTCTCATTGTTCTATTTGAGTCTGAACTGTTGTGCCGGACCTCAGGGGGTGTTGGACAGCCTGTAATGACCTGCAGTGACCTGCAATGACCTTCATGTTGAATGACAAGAGCATACTCAGTTCATCAGTCTTATCGCTCTCTTTCTCTCTCCTTTCTCTCTCTCTTCTCTCTCTCTCTCTCTTCTCTCTCTTTCTCTCTCCTTTCTCTCTCTCTTCTCTCTCTCTCTCTCTCTTCTCTCTCTTTCTCTCTACTTTCTCTCTCTTTCTCTCTCTTTCTCTCTCTCTCTCTTTCTCTCTTCTCTCTCCTTTCTCTCTTCTCTCTCCTTTCTCTCTACTTTCTCTCTCTTTCTCTATCTCTCCTCTCTCCTTTCATTCTCTCTCTTCTCTCTCCTTCCCCCCCTCTCTCTCTCTCTCTCGCTCTCTCTCTCTCTCTCTCCCCTGCTTCCCCCAAAGCTCTCACCTGGTCTCCAGCCATATATCTCTCCCATCCCCACTACCTCCCCTCCCTCTCCTCTATCTCCCCCCCCCCCCCCCCCCCACTTCCCCTCCCACCCCTCTCTCTGCTCCTTTTCCTACCTCGTCCACACTCAGCAACTCTTGGCGAGGCATCATTAGGTATAATGTACTTTATGCTTTGCGGCAGTGCTCTATCCAAAGGGATTTTTTGAGTGGGGAGAATGCACTGACCTTAGAGGAGGCCTGAAGGGCTCTGCCACGGACGAGGTATCCTTTCCACTGACAGAAACAGGTGCTGTGTCCAGGTGTGTGTGCCAGTGATGAGGCAAGCATGGATCCCTGGGTCAGACCGGGCCAGGCATCCACACGCATGGCACCAGTATGACATCATACCTCCAACGACACTTCATACCTGTTGCCAGGTAAGGTTACTCTGTCCCCTCATTAGGTCATTCATCCAATCCGTGAAAAAAAAAAGTTAAATAAATCTGAGTAAAAGTATATTGCTTGAAGCTGAAATATGTAGTGTAAATAAATGAATCCAGTGATTGGTATAACTAATGACCAATCAGTTCATGGGGATTGAATCAGAATATATTTATGTGTTGTGTTCTCTAACATTGGACCGTTCCTGCCTGAAAGAGAGTCATTAGTGAGTCAGATACCATTGAACATGGAGGAGATAATGAACCACATCAGTCTGTGTCCCGGCTGTGTACAGGTCTCAGATAAATGCTGTCAACCACAAGACAGTCAACGTCCAAGGGAGCCAATCAGGAGCTCCTAAATTGCTAAATCATTATTATTCAGCAGCCATGTTTCTTTCGTCTGAAAGTCTTGCTTCGCCCAAAGTTAGTCAGACTCATGTTGGGGATTCACGGCTAATCTGACTAGGTTAGTCAGACTCACGTTGGGGATTCACGGCTAATCTGACTAGGTTAGTCAGACTCACGTTGGGGATTCACGGCTAATCTGACTAGGTTATTCAGACTCACGTTGGGGATTCACGGCTAATCTGACTAGGTTAGTCAGACTCACGTTGGGGATTCACGGCTAATCTGACTAGGTTATTCAGACTCACGTTGGGGATTCACGGCTAATCTGACTAGGTTAGTCAGACTCACGTTGGGGATTCACGGCTAATCTGACTAGGTTAGTCAGACTCACGTTGGGGATTCACGGCTAATCTGACTAGGTTAGTCAGACTCGCGTTGGCGATTCACAGCTAATCCTCCTAGGTTAGTCAGACTCACGTTGGGGGTATCTGTTCATTCAAGTTACCCTTTTTTTCAGTTTATCAGTTTACTAATCAAACGTTATATATTGCGTAAGTACAATACTTGTCACACTCTCTCCTCTCATGGTGATCAATCAGGGTGATAGAGGGCTGACTCTCCTTCTGCTAGTACCAGCCCTGTCCATATAACCAACGCCTGTCAATTTCCTCTGTTTTATTGACTCATCTGGCGTGCTAAGGCTTTGATCACTATTCTAATGTTTTATGAATACATTTTCATGAATATATTACCATCTTCTCCCCCCCATTTGGTGTGGTGTTGTTACTTCACAGTTTAATCACGGGCCAGATAAATCCGACACATATTTGCTGTCCATCTGCTGTGAAGGTGCTGTGGTACTATGGCCTCCCACATTCAGACTTGTGGACACTCTCTGTCTGTCTCTCTATCTATCGCTTTCTCTCTTTCTCTTTCTCTTTCTCTCTCGCTCTCTCTGTCTTTCTCTCTCTCTCTCTCTCTCTCGCTCTCTCTCTCTGTCTCTCTCTCTCTCTCTCTGTCTCTCTCTCTCTTTCTCTCTTTCTCTTTCTCTCTCTCTTTCTCTCTTTCTCTTTCTCTCTCTCTCTGTCTCTCTCTCTCTCTCTCTCTCTGTCTTTCTCTCTCTCTCTCTCTCTGTCTCTCTCAGTTCAATTAAATTAAATGTTCTTTATTGGCATGACGTATATTATGTACATATTGCCAAAGCTTACTTTGGATATTTACAATATTGACATGATAAAAATATGAATAATCAGTATTGTCTACGGGACAACAGTAACAACAATAATCAAGGGTCAAAATGAACATACATTGAACAATAACAATAACATTAAGCATAGAGGACATGTGCAGGTTGGTTAGTCTGTGACACATATGGACTCCTCAATTAGCGTCAGCTGCTTTGCTGTTGTACTGTGTGCTTTTTTGGTTCTGAGTGTACCTTTATATTGTTTTACAGTCTCACAGTAATGAAGGTGTAATTCACCATTATTTGGGTCTCTATTGTTTTGGATTGATAGTGTTCCAAGTTTTTTCCTTATAATTTTACAATCTGCATCAAACCAGTTGTCATCTGTGGTCTTTATTTTTCATTAAAAATATTTTTAAAATTCAGTTGTGGTGCTTTTGCCGTTTGCCTGAATATATAGTTGATGTTTTGTACTGCTAGATTGATGCCTTCTTTACTGTGAGTGAATGTGCTATCCAGAAAGTTATCTAAGAGTGTTTGGATATTTTGGTTCCAGGTTGCTTTCTGGTATTCTCCTGTGCTGTTTTGGACCCATCTGTATAAATGTCTGATGTTGTGCAGCTTACTGGGCTGTGAACGTGTGGTTGTTTCCGTGTCTGTTCTTTTGAGGAACAAGGTAATTTGGCTGTGATCAGACAGAGGTGTTAGTGGCTTGACAGTGAATGAGCTGAGAGAGAAAGGGTCAATGTCTGTAATCATATAGTCTACTGTGCTGTGGCCAAGAGGTGAGCAATAGGTGAATCTACCCTAAGTGTCCCCCTGTAACCTACCATTGACAAAGTACAGACCCAGGCTTCGAGAGAGCTGCAACAGATCCCTTCTGTTTTTATTGATGGTGCCGTCACTGTTGTTTCTATGTGGAGAGTCTGGGCTACTGCTGTTGGAGTGCCTGAGGACAGGGCGGAGGTCGGAGTGCTGTCCTTGTCCTTTTTGGTTTCCGCTATCTTCCCTAGGGTGGGGAAGTCCTGCACAAAGAGCTGAGTACAGCCTCACTGCCCTGGACCATGACAGTACCGTTCTGATACATGTTTACCGTCAGAAACCTGTTTTCTTGGTACTTTTCGCTGCCCTCAAAAATGTGTATTTGCCTTCCCTTGCAGATGCCTTTCTTTGTGGTATAGCTGAAATGCCTGGTTACAGCTGTATGCCAGGCAGCAGTGTGGGCTGTGTAAAATAACAGGTTTGTACTAGTCCTGTTGTGTGAGTAGTCTGCAAACAACGTTTCTGTGTTCTCCCTCTGAATTTGGTGTTTAAAATTGATTCTTCCCTTCTCTGATTTGATTTATTTTGGAAATTCAAAACAAAAGGGGAGGGGGGGTATCTCAGTCAGTGCTGCTCTTCCTGGTGCTGCCTCAGTGGCCATGTTGCTATGGTTACCACCAGTAAACAGTAGGAGCTAGCCAGTTCGTTGATGTAAATATTGAAGAGTGCAGGGCTCAGATTACAACCCTGACGAAGGCCCCGCTCCTGGTTAAAGAATTCTGTTATTTTCTTGCCAATTTTAATGCTGCACATATTGCCAGTATACATTGATTTAATTATGTCATATGTTTTACTCCCTACACCACTTTCAATAACTTTGTAGAACAGTCCTGTATGCCAAATAGAATCAAATGCTTTTTGGAAGTCTCTCGCTCTCTCTCTCTCTCTCTCTCTGTCTCTCTCTGTCTCTCTCTCTCTCGTTCTCTCTGTCTCTCTCTCTCTCTCTCTCTCTCTCTGTCTCTCTGTCTCTCTCTCTGTCTCTGTCTCTCTCTCTCTCTCTCTGTCTATCTCTCTCTCTCTCTCTCTCTCTCTCTCTCTCTCTCTCTCTCTCTCTCTCTCTCTCTCTCTCTGTCAAACTCTCTCTCTCAATTCAATTCAATTTGCTTTATTGGCATGACGTAACAATGTACATATTGCCAAAGCTTATTTTGGATATTTACAATATAAAAATAAAAATTAGAATCAAAATTGTCAACTGGACATCAGTAACAACAATAACCAAGTGTCAAAATAACCATACATTCAACAATAACAATAAACATACAGTAGAGTACATGTGCAGGTTGATTGGTCTGTCAGACACTGTCCCTCAACTTATGGCAGGCAGCAATGTAGTGCGCTGCCAACCCACAGCTCTCTGTGTCCTCCCCCAACAGGACGGGTAGCCTATCCTCATCAGAGAGGTCTTCGAAACCTTGAATAAGGGTTTCAAATTTGGGGAAATGACACTCTCTAATTGTTTTATATTTTTGACATTTTGTCAGGAAATGCAGCTCCGTCTCAGGTTCTGCTGTTGTGCAGTGGTTGCACAGCCTTTCCTCTACAGGGAGCCAGGTTTTCCTGTGTCTACCCTTCTCAATGGCAAGGCTGTGCTCACTGAGCCTGTACTTTGTCAAGGTTTTTCTAAGGTTTTGATCAGTAACCATGGTCAAATATTTAGCCACAGTGTACTGTCGATTTAGGGCCAGATAGCACTGCATTTTGCTTTGTGTTTGTGCTTGTGTTTCCCAATAAGCAATATAGTTTTGTTTTGACTGTGTTGTAATTTGGTTTATCCTGATTGATTGGATGTTCTGGTCCTGAGGCTTCAGTGTGTTAGTAGAACAGGTTTGTGAACTCTCTCTCTCTCTGTCTCTCTCTCTCTCTCTCTCTCGCTCTCATTCTCTCTCTCTCTCTCTCTCCCTCTCTCTCTCTCTCTCTCTCTCTCTGTTGTTCTCTCTCTGGCTCTCTCTCTCTCTCTCGTTCTCTCTCTCTCGTTCTCTCTCTCTTTCTCTCTCTCTCTCTTTCTCTTTCTCGCTGTCTCTCTCTGCTGTTTGGCTGTGGGCCTCCCCCATTCAGACTGGTGGACAGTAACAGGAATTGAGATAAGGACAGGGACACAGACTGAGCCAGTAGACCTCTCCACAGTCTGCAAATCTGTCTGTGCTGACATACTCATTGCTACATGTAATATGCCTATGATGCATCATAATGCCTATGATACATCATAATGCCTATGATGCATCATAATGCCTATGATACATCGTAATGCCTATGATACATCATAATGCATATGATACATCGTAATGCCTATGATACATCGTAATGCCTATGATGCATCATAATGCCTATGATGCACCGTAATGCCTATGATGCATCATAATGCCTATGATACATCGTAATGCCTATGATACATCATAATGCCTATGATACATCGTAATGCCTATGATACATCGTAATGTCTATGATGCATCATAATGCATAATTGTTTGACATCCGACTCTGGAACTTGGCCTGATAGTGAGAGCCACTGTTGCTCAGAGATTACATTAACCAACATGAATATTTAATATTTAAGTGTTGATATCAATTATTCATATAGCCCTCACTTTCAAATTGATTAAATTAATTATGTTGATAGAATTAGAATAGAATCGGAGGTTAATATAATGATATTTGTATTATATTTGAATATGTAATGGGTTCGGATGAGTCATTACATGTTAATTGAATTGATGGCAGTAAGTTCAAAGCTGTGAAGGTCATTTGTACATCAAGGAGTTTACATTAGACACGGTACATTGACTTTTATTTATTTATTTCACTGAACCTTTATTTAACGAGGCAAGTCAGTTAATAACAAATTCTTATGTACAATGACGGCCTATCTCGGCCAAACCCGGATGACGCTGGGCCAATTGTGCGCCGCCCTATCGGAGTCCCAATCACAGCCGTATGCGACACAGCCTGGATTTGAACCAGGGACTGTAGTGATGCCTCTTGCACTGATATGCAGTGCCTTAGACCGCTGAGCCGCTCGGGAGAGTCGGAAAGTGGAATTGACTGTCTTGTCTGCCTGTTTCTAACTTTTGTGAGACGTGACTTTGTGAATGTGTTGACATGGAAGTACGTTATCATTATTAATCAATTATAGTGCTCTAAATTAGTGGTATAAGATCTATCCTTCATTACTATGATATTATGTTTTATACGTTTAATAAAGCCTACGTTGAATAAAAAACAATACAGGTACAAAGTCTCATACGTCTAGCCTGGGTACCAGTCTGTTACATAGAGATTCAAAGTCTCATACATCTAGCCTGGGTACCAGTCTGTTACATAGAGGTACAAAGTCTCATACGTCTAACCTGGGTACCAGTCTGTTACATAGAGGTACAAAGTCTCATACGTCTAGCCTGGGTACCAGTCTGTTACATAGAGGTACAAAGTCTCATACGTCTAGCCTGGGTACCAGTCTGTTACATAGAGGTACAAAGTCTCATACGTCTAGCCTGGGTACCAGTCTGTTACATAGAGGTACAAAGTCTCATACGTCTAGCCTGGGTACCAGTCTGTTACATAGAGGTACAAAGTCTCATACGTCTAGCCTGGGTACCAGTCTGTTACATAAGGTACAAAGTCTCATACGTCTAGCCTGGGTACCAGTCTGTTACATAGAGATTCAAAGTCTCATACGTCTAGCCTGGGTACCAGTCTGTTACATAGAGGTACAAAGTCTCATACGTCTAGCCTGGGTACCAGTCTGTTACATAGAGGTACAAAGTCTCATACATCTAGCCTGGGTACCAGTCTGTTACATAGAGGTACAATGTCTCATACGTCTAGCCTGGGTACCAGTACTGCTCCTTAACAGTACTTGTAATGCCAAACCAGTTGACAGAGTACTAGGAATGTTAGCACAAAAAAGATTGTTACCCGGGCTATCGTACTGTACCTCTCTCAGGAGATCAACTGAGACACCAATAGTACCCTGCAAACAAAGTTCATAAACTCTATAAGGCAGCGACTCCCAGTGTAAGTCTTTATTCTGGGGCTTGAAACACAATCAGCCCTAATATGAAGTGAGGGGAGGGGCAACCCCATTACCAGGAAGGAACCTTAATTACCCAATTAGAGCACTCCTTTCACTTAGCAACAACAAAATATGTTTGGTAGCGGACAACTGCCCCCCGACCCTATTAACCAGCAGTTATCCCCACATGCACACACACGTGCACGCTCACACATGTGCACACACACACACACGCACACGCACGCACGCACGCACGCACGCACGCACGCACGCACGCACGCACGCACGCACACACACACACACACACACACACACACACACACACACACACACCTCCAACCCTATTAAACAGCAGTTCCTCCCCATCTGAGCAAACAGGAGCACCAGGCAAGATGGCCTCATGGACAGAGAGTGTATGAGAATGGAGAGAGGGTGTCTATCTTCATAGTAAAGGAGGAGGAGTCTATCTTCATAGTAAAGGAGGAGGAGTCTATCTTCATAGTAAAGGAGGAGGAGTCAATCTTCATAGTGAAGGAGGAGGAGTCTATCTTCATAGTAAAGGAGGAGGAGTCTATCTTCATAGTAAAGGAGGAGGAGTCTATCTTCATAGTAAAGGAGGAGGAGTCTATCTTCATAGTAAAGGAGGAGGAGTCTATCTTCATATTAAAGGAGGAGGAGTCTATCTTCATAGTAAAGGAGGAGTCTATCTTCATAGTAAAGGAGGAGGAGTCTATCTTCATAGTAGAGGAGGAGGAGTCTATATTCATAGTAAAGGAGGAGGAGTCTATCTTCATAGTAAAGGAGGAGTCTATCTTCATAGTAAAGGAGGAGGAGTCTATCTTCAAAGTTAAGGAGGAGTCTATCTTCATAGTAAAGGAGGAGGAGTCAATCTTCATAGGAAAGGAGGAGGAGTCTATCTTCATAGTAAAGGAGGAGGAGTCTATCTTCATAGTAAAGGAGGAGGAGTCTATCTTCAAAGTTAAGGAGGAGTCTATCTTCATAGTAAAGGAGGAGTCTATCTTCATAGGAAAGGAGGAGGAGTCTATCTTCATAGTAAAGGAGGAGGAGTCAATCTTCATAGTAAAGGAGGAGGAGTCTATCTTCATAGTAAAGGAGGAGGAGTCTATCTTCATAGTAAAGGAGGAGGAGTCAATCTTCATAGTAAAGGAGGAGGAGTCTATCTTCAAAGTTAAGGAGGAGGAGTCTATCTTCATAGTAAAGGAGGAGGAGTCAATCTTCATAGTAAAGGAGGAGGAGTCTATCTTCATAGTAAAGGAGGAGGAGTCTATCTTCAAAGTTAAGGAGGAGGAGTCTATCTTCATAGTTAAGGAGGAGGAGTCTATCTTCATAGTAAAGGAGGAGGAGTCTATCTTCAAAGTTAAGGAGGAGGAGTCTATCTTCATAGTAAAGGAGGAGGAGTCTATCTTCATAGTAAAGGAGGAGGAGTCTATCTTCATAGTAAAGGAGGAGGAGTCAATCTTCATAGTAAAGGAGGAGGAGTCTATCTTCAAAGTTAAGGAGGAGGAGTCTATCTTCATAGTAAAGGAGGAGGAGTCTGTCTTCATAGTAAAGGAGGAGGAGTCTATCTTCATAGTAAAGGAGGAGGAGTCTATCTTCATAGTAAAGTAGGAGGAGTCTATCTTCATAGTAAAGGAGGAGGAGTCAATCTTCATAGTAAAGGAGGAGGAGTCTATCTTCAAAGTTAAGGAGGAGGAGTCTATCTTCATAGTAAAGGAGGAGGAGTCTATCTTCATAGTAAAGGAGGAGGAGTCTATCTTCATAGTAAAGGAGGAGGAGTCTATCTTCATAGTAAAGGAGGAGGAGTCAATCTTCATAGTAAAGGAGGAGGAGTCTATCTTCAAAGTTAAGGAGGAGGAGTCTATCTTCATAGTAAAGGAGGAGGAGTCTGTCTTCATAGTGAAGGAGGAGGAGTCTATCTTCATAGTAAAGGAGGAGGAGTCTATCTTCATAGTAAAGGAGGAGGAGTCTGTCTTCATAGTGAAGGAGGAGGAGTCTATCTTCATAGTAAAGGAGGAGGAGTCTATCTTCATAGTAAAGGAGGAGGAGTCTATCTTCATAGTAAAGGAGGAGGAGTCTATCTTCATAGTAAAGTAGGAGGAGTCTATCTTCATAGTAAAGGAGGAGGAGTCTATCTTAATAGTAAAGAAGGAGGAGTCTATCTTCATAGTGAAGAAGGAGGAGTCTGTCTTCATAGTAAAGGAGGAGGAGTCTATCTTCATAGTAAAGGAGGAGGAGTCTATCTTCATAGTGAAGGAGGAGGAGTCTATCTTCATAGTAAAGGAGGAGGAGTCTATCTTCATAGTAAAGGAGGAGGAGCCTATCTTCATAGTGAAGGAGGAGGAGTCTATCTTCATAGTAAAGGAGGAGGAGTCTGTCTTCATAGTGAAGGAAGAGGAGTCTATCTTCATAGTGAAGGAGGAGGAGTCTATCTTCATAGTAAAGGAGGAGGAGTCTGTCTTCATAGTAAAGGAGGAGGAGTCTGTCTTCATAGTGAAGGAAGAGGAGTCTATCTTCATAGTGAAGGAGGAGGAGTCTATCTTCATAGTAAAGGAGGAGGAGTCTGTCTTCATAGTGAAGGAGGAGGAGTCTATCTTCATAGTAAAGGAGGAGGAGTCTATCTTCATAGTGAAGGAGGAGGAGTCTATCTTCATAGTAAAGGAGGAGGAGCCTATCGAGTCTCATTATATTAATTATATTATACATTTTATTTCATCATCTAGTTTCTTCACCCTCCACCCCCCCCCCCCCCCCCCCCCTTTATACCCCCTCACCCTCCATTTACACTCCCCCCCCCCCCCCCCCCCCCCCCACTGACTGTTATTGGCCCATCATACTTACTCTAGGGTGAAATGTCCTGGTCTGTGGTAAATTACTTGCAGCATTCATGAGAAGAGGGAGAGGTGAAGTCGGAGAGATAAGAGGGGAAAGAGAAGAGGGTAGAGAGAAGGGGGGAGACGAGAGAGGTGAGAGAGGGGAGATATTTATTTTTCTCAGGGCTAATGACCTGTCGGCTAGACCCACCTACTGATGGTTATTTACTAGGGCCCAGATGCTTGGGCTCAAAATGAGTGGTAATGTCAGCGGGGGCCATCCTTCAGCAGCGGGCCGTGTGGGGAGCTGGGGTCGGTGATTGAATCCGAGTGATCCCATTGACATTGACTCTGTGACTTTTAAGGCCATTACCTTCGTCTGCCGAGATGATCACCTCATCATCGCTGCTGGGCTGACAGCTGATTAGCAACAAATTACTGACAGGAGAAGGAGAGAAGGAGAGAAGGAGAGAAGGAGAGAAAGAGAGAAAGAGAGAAGGAGAGGGCTAACACGGATAGAGGAGCACACACACACACCGGGAGTAAGGAGGGAGAGAGGAGGGAGTGAGGAGGGAGAGAGGGGGGAGAGAGGAGGGAGAGAGGAGGGAGAGGAGGGGAGAGGGGGGAGAGAGGAGGGAGAGGGGAGAGAGGGGGGAGGGAGAGGGAGGGAGAGAGGGGGGAGAGAGGAGGGAGAGAGGGGGGAGAGAGGAGGGAGAGAGGGGGGAGAGAGGAGGGAGTAAGGAGGGAGAGAGGGGGGAGAAAGGGGGGAGAGAGGAGGGAGAGGCCCACACACCTCTCCCCTTCACTTACACACACACTCTCATACAAATAGCCCCCCTCTCTCTCCCTCTCTCTCTCTCCCTCTCTCCCCCTCATGAAAGACACACACACACCCTTTGGGTGATAAGTACTAGCCGTGTCTAGACAGCGATGGCAGCAATGCCCTGTCCACCAACCTCATGGTCATGTAGACGCAAAATATCTGCATCCCAAATGGCACCCTATTCCCTATATAGTGCACTACTTTAGACCAGAGCCCTATCCCCTATATAGTGCACTACTGTTGACCAGAGCCCTATTCCCTATATAGTGCACTACTTTAGACCAGAGCCCTATTCCCATTATAGTGCACTACTTTAAACCAGGGCCCAATTCCCTTTATAGTGCACTACTTTAGACCAGAGCCCTATTCCCATTATAGTGCACTACTTCAGACCAGGGCCCATAGGGCACTACATTCACCTTCTGATGCCCACTTGATCCAGTTCCTGATCTGGACCATATTGTTCTACTCCATTCACAAACAAACAAAACTTTGTTAAATATGAATTAAATTGTACTAAACTATCATATGGAATTGTTTTGAGATGGTCATATCAAGGATCATTTAACTATCATTTGGATTTTTAGGACCCCCTTTAAGGTAGGAAAAAAAATTATATAAAAAAATGATTTGATGAAACATTGAATTTGGCCTTTACTTCTATTAGCCAATAGAAACACATTTAATAACAGATTCATACATGACAATAGTACATTAAAAAATATCAAAAAGACGTTTGTTTTTTAAAATGTCTGTCCTATATCCGAGTGATATAAGAAAGATCAGGAAATTATTTATATATTTTATAACCATATTTGTTTTGGCATTAAACTACTTCCATTTATACTTCCATGCATGTTTTTAACTACTTCCTTCAGATTATCTCACAAAGTGGCACCAATCAAAGGGAAAGGAAGGGAAAGGGGGGATACCTAGTCAGTTGTCCAACTGAACGTATCCAACTGAAATGGGTCTTCAAGAGACAGGAAGCAAGTTGACTACATCTCAATGGAGCTGCCTGTAGCCTGTTTATGGAGAAAATCACCATTGGGACCACAATTTATCACCTCCCCCATGTTTTGGAAAACCTATTACACACCACATCCACATTGAAAAGGCTTGATGTATAGCCACTATCATAGAAGAATTGGCGCAGCGGTCTAAGGCACTGCATCTCAGTGCCAGAGGCGTCATTACAGACCCTGGTTTGATCCCGGGCTGTATCACAACCGGCCGTGATCAGGAGTCCCATAGGGGGACGCACAATTGGCTCAGCGTCGTCCGGGTTAGGAGAGGGTTTGGCCCGGGGTAGGCCGTCATTGTTAAAAATAAGAATTTGTTCCCAAACTGACTTGCTTAGTTAAATAAAGGTTAACAAAGTATAGAGTTGTCACAATACAGTATATTTATGGTAGCCACTTAGAAATAGGCACCTGTGTTGTTAGCGTATTACCTGGACAGTTGTGTTGGTTCTGATGTTTAATGGTGTTGATCCCTGGTCGCTTTGTAGACAGCATCTTGTTGCCGTGATGCTGTGACAGTGATGCGAAGGCTTGAAAAAGAGCCAGGGGAATCTACACAGAGATAGAGAGCAGCAAATAGAGCTTCACCACAAGATCTTCCTGGTCCCTGACCTCACTGGCTGACATCCCCACAAGAGAGAGAGAGAGAATGAGCGAAAGAGAGAATGAGAAAGAGAGGAGACAGAGAGACGGGGAGAGAAAGACAGAGAGAGAGGAGAGAGGGGGAGAGAGAGAAAGACAGAGAGGGTGAGAGAGAGGGAGAAAGAGAGAGAGAGAGAGATAGAGAGAGCACTCCAGTGCACAAGTCCCAAAATGTTAAAGTTTTTGGAAATGTGTGGGCACGACAGAACCCAACAGTGTTCGGCCCTGCACACCTTCCGTAAATCTCCAATTACTGACCTTTTTTGTGCGTGGGCGTCCACGGACGTGTATTTGTCAGGAAACGGTTCAGTAAATCCCCGGAAACTAACACACACGTCCACCCACTAGCGGCAGGTAGTGCCCTAGAGCATTGGACTAGTAACCGAAAGGTTGCAAGATTGAATCCCCGAGCTGACAACGTAAAAATCTGTCGTTCTGCCCCTGAACAAGACATTTAACCCAATGTTCCTAGGCCGTCATTGAAAATAAGAATTTGTTCTTAACTGACTTGCCTCGTTAAATAAAGGTTAAAAAATATATATATATATTATTTTTTTTAAATAATAACAGGACACATCTTGAAATTCCAGAAATTCCAGTGCACATCAGTTTGCAATACATCTCCGTTCTGGTCCGCAAGGTTACGTATGCTTTTTCGCCCCATTAAATGCTAATTCTAGTCATTGAATGCTAATTCTAGTCATTGAATGCTAATTATAGTCACTGAATGCTTATTCTAGTCATTGAATGCTAATTCTAGTCATTGCTAGCTTGCCTTAGTGGCTGTCACTGGTAAAAACACAATTAATTATTCAAGTACAGTGAATTAGGAATGAATTCATGAATAAATGACTTTTAATCATTTTTATTATTAATAATATCACACAGCAGGGTTCCTAAACATTTTCTGAAATAAAATGTAAGCACCATTATCAAGATTTTTCCAGCAGCTCACGACAAAACAACTCTTAGTTCCTTGAATAAAACACACAAATTCACTTGAAGGATGACAATTAATTTCAGTAGAGCAGGATAAAGCAGGTAATAGCATCTGCATAGACTAAACAGGGCCTGAAATTAAAGTAACCTCCATGGAGGCTAGCCCTGGACCAAGCTGGATGAATCCTGACAGTACTCTGCGCGATTCTTAAGAAGACACTGTCATTAAGCTTTGAATTTTGAATGTGGTGCTTACATGTGTTAAAGGGAGGTGGGGGGGGGGGGGGGTACACCTCCAATGGAGGAATATGTACGAGCCTAATCAAAATTGAAAGATCGACAAAAGCGTTTTCTAAAGAATCAAGCACAGCTCCAGCTTTGTCCAGGGCAAGCCTCTGTTGGGGGTGCTATAGTGCTGAGGGTTGAGGGGTCCATGGGATATACAGTACCAGTCAAAAGTACATTGTAGAATAATAGTGAAGACATCAAACTATGAAATAACGCATATGGAATCATGTAGTAACCAAAAAAGTGTTAAACAAATCAAATATATATCTTTGCTTATTTGAGCTGTTCTTGCCATAATATGGACTTGGTCTTTTACCAAAATATCTTCTGTATATATCACCCCTTCCTTGTCACAACACAACTGATTGGCTCAAACGCATTAAGAAGGAAAGAAATTTCACAAATGAACTTTTAGCAAGGCACACCTGTTAATTGAAATGCATTCCAAGTGACTACCTCTTGAAGCTGGTTGAGTGAATGCCAAGAGTGTGCAAAGCTGTCATCAAGGCAAAGGGTGGCTACTTTGAAGTATCTAAAATATAAAATATATTTGAATTTGTTTTGGTTACTACATGATTCCATCTGTATTATTTCATCGTTTTGATGTCTTCACTATTATTCTACAATGTAGAAAATAGTAAAAAACAAAGAAAAACCCTAGAATGAGTAGGTGTGTCCAAACTTTTGACTGGTACTGTAGGTTGCCTTGATGAAAACTCCCCAGACATAATCTGTGTGATGTGGCTTGTCAAGTATCTCTGGTCCCTCTCCAAGCAGCTCTGTAGTTCTTGACTAAGGACAATGAGCACCTCACTCCGCAAGTAGGTGGGCTTGACAAACCACACTGGTTTGTTATTTTGCAGGCCATCCTCCTCATCAGGTCCACATGAACGCCTCTCCAAATGTCTGTCTCATCCTCTGCAAGCAGTCTCAACCGTGCATCAAGAACCAATAGAACACATCTATCTAGAACAATTCTATCTATAACACACCTATCTAGAACACACCTATCTAGAGCCAATAGAAAACATCTATCTAGAACCAATAGAACACACCTATCTAGAACCAATAGAAAACATCTATCTAGAACCAATAGAACACATCTATCTAGAACCAAAAGAACACATCTATATAGAACCAATAGAACACATAAAACATATTTCTAGAACCAATAGAACACATCTATCTAGAACCAATAGAAAACATCTATCTAGAACCAATAGAACACATCTATCTAGAACCAAAAGAACACATCTATATAGAACCAATAGAACACATAAAACATATTTCTAGAACCAATAGAACACATCTATCTAGAACCAATAGAACACATAAAACATATTTATAGAACCAATAGAACACATCTATCTACAACCAATATAACACATCTATCTACAACCAATAGAACACATCTATATAGAACCAATAGAACACATAAAACATATTTCTAGAACCAATGGAACACATCTATCCAGAACCAATAGAACACATCTATCCAGAACCAATAGAACACATCTATATAGAACCAATAGAACACATAAAACATATTTCTAGAACCAATGGAACACATCTATCCAGAACCAATAGAACACATCTATCCAGAACCAATAGAACACATCTATATAGAACCAATAGAACACATCTATATAGAACCAATTGTAGTCCATAATAGTTTGCAAGCCCTGGAACATCCGACGAGCGTCAGAGCCGTGTACTACGATTTAATCTTAGTTCTGTATTGTTGCTTTGCCTGTTTGATGGTTCGTTGGAGAAAATAGAAGGATTTCTTATAAGAGTCAGGGTTTGATTCCTGCTCCTTGAAAGCGGCAGCTCTACCCTTTAACTCAGTGCGGCTGTTGCCTGTAGTCCATGGCTTCTGGTTGTGGTACTGTATGTACGTACAGTCACTGTGGGGAGTTATCTATCCAAAACAGAGATGTATGGATAGACCACTTCTCCAATCTTTTTGTCTCTAGAACAAAGAACAAACAGCAAAAACATATACATTATCAAATACAAATCTTAGAATCAGCTATTAAATACTACCAGAAAGAACTGGAATGAACTGCAGGACAAAGTAAAAAACCCTCCAATCCAAAAAGTCCTGTGGTGTTGTAGGCCCCTAAATGAAGTTATAAAATATACAGACCACAAATTCCAATTGGCTATACTTTAACTCTTTAACATCATCCTCAGCTTCAGCATCTTCCCCAATATTTGGAACCAATGACTGATCACCCCAATCCACAAAAGTGGAGACAACTTTGACCCCAATAACTAACGTGGGATATGCGTCAACAGCAACCTTGGGAAAATCCTCTGCATTATCATTAACAGCAGACTCGTACAGTTTCTCATTGAAAGCAATTACTGAGCAAATGTCAAACTGTCTTTTCACCAAATTACTGTAAGACAGACCACGTATTCACCCTGCACACCCTAATTGACGAACAAACAAAACAAGACAAAGGCAAAGTCTTGTCATGCTTTGTTGATTTCAAAAAAGGTTTTGACTCAATTTGACATCAGGGTCTGCTATACAAACTGATGGAAATGCGTGTTGGAGAAAACATACAACATTATAAAATCCATGTACACAAACAACACATTTCTTCACACAGGGCCATGGGGTGAGACAGGGATTCAGCTTGAGCCCCACCCTCTTCAACATATATATATCAATGATTTGGCGAGGGAATTAGAACAGTCTGCAGCATCTGGCCTCACCCTACTAGAACCTGAAGTCAAATTTCTACTGTTTGCTGATGATCTGGTGCTTCTGTCACCAACCAAGGAGGGCCTACATTAGCACCTAGAACTTCTTCACAGATTCTGTCAGACTTGGTCCTTGACAGTAAATCTCAGTAAGACCAAAATAATGTTGCTCCAAAAAAGGTCCAGTTGCCAGGACCAAAATACAAATTCCATCTAAACACTGTTGCCCAAGAGCACACAGAAAAAACTATACCTACCTCGGCCTAAACATCAACACCACAGGTAACTTCCACAAAAATGTGAATGATCTGAGACACAAGGCAAGAAGGGCCTTCTAAGCAATCAAAAGGAACATAAAATTCGAGATCCCATTTAGGATCTGGCAAAAAATACTTGAATCAATTATAGAATCTATTGCCCTTTATGGTAGTCAGGTTCACCAACCAATAATTAACAAAATGGGACAAACACCAATTTGAAACTCTGCATGCAGAATTCTGCAAAAACATCCTCTGTGTACAACGTAAAACTCCAAATAATGCATGCAGAATTAGTCCAATACCCGCTAATTATCAAAATCGGGACTATCGCCCCGTAGCACTCACTTCCGTCATCATGAAGTGCTTTGAGAGACTAGTCAAGGATCATATCACCTCCACCCTACCGGACACCCTAGACCCACTCCAATTTGCTTACCACCCCAATAGGTCCACAGACGACGCAATCGCAACCACACTGCACACTGCCCTAACCCATCTGGACAAGAGGAATACCTATGTAACAATTCTGTACATCGACTACAGCTCAGCATTTAACACCATAGTAACACCATAGTACCCTCCAAACTCGTCATCAATCTCGAAACCCTGGGTCTCGACCCGCCCTGTGCAACTGGGTCCTGGACTTCGACGGGCCGCCCCCAGGTGGTGAGGGTAGGTAACAACACCTCCACCCCGCTGATCCTCAACACCGGGGCCCCATAAGGGTGCGTTCTGAGCCCTCTCCTGTACTCGCTGTTCACCCACGGCTCCAACTCAATCATCAAGTTTGCAGACGACACTACAGGCTTGTTTACCAACAACGATGAGACGGCCTACAGGGAGGAGGTGGAAGCCCTCGGAGTGTGGTGTCAGAAAAATAACCTCACACTCAATGTCAACAAAACAAAGGAGATGATCGTGGACTTCAGGAAACAGCAGAGGGAGCACCCCCCTATCCACATCGACGGGACAGTAGTGGAGAAGGTGGAAAGTTCCTCGGCGTATACATCACGGACAAACTGAAATGGTCCACCCACACAGATAGGGTGGTGAAGAAGGCGCAGCAGCACAACGCATCACCGGGGGCAAACTACCTGCCCTCCAGGACACCTACACCACCCGATGTCACAGGAAGGCCAAAAAGATCATCAAGGACAACAACCACCCGAGCCACTGCCTGTTCACCCCGCTATCATCCAGAAGGCGAGGTCAATACGGGTGCATCAAAGCAGGGACTGAGAGACTGAAAAACTGCTTCAATCTCAAGGCCATCAGACTGTTAAACAGCCACCACTAACATTGAGTGTCTGCTGCCAACATACTGACTCAAATCTCTAGCCACTTTAATAACGAAAAAAATGATGTAATAAATGTATCACTAGCCACTTTAAACAATGCCTCTTTATATAATGTTTACATACCCTACATTACTCATCTCATATGTATATACTGTACTCTATACTATCTACTGCATCTTGCCTATGCCGTTCTGTACCATCACTCATTCATATATCTTTATGTACATATTCTTATTCATTCCTTTACACTTGTGTGTATAAAGTAGTTGTTGTGAAATTGTTAGGTTAAATTACTTGTTAGATATTACTGCATGGCCGGAACTAGAAGCACAAGCTTTCGTGACACTCGCATTAACATCTGCTAACCATGTGTATGTGACAAATAACGTTTTATTTGATTTGATTTGACAAGGGGGAGTTCCCAGGCTAGGGGGCTGTAGGTTGACAAGGGGGAGTTTCCAGGCTAGGCGGCTGTAGGTTGACAAGGGGGCATTACCAGGCTAGAGGGCTGTAGGTTGACAAGGAGGAGTTCCCAGGCTAGAGGGCTGTAGGTTGACATGGGGGCGTTACCAGGCTCGGGGGCTGTAGGTTGACAAGGGGGAGTTACCAGGCTAGAGGGCTGTAGGTTGACAAGGGGGCGTTACCAGGCTAGGGGGCTATAGGTTGATTAGGGGGAGCTACCAGGCTGGGAGCACTAGGTTGACAAGGAGGATTTACCAGGCTAGGAAGCTCTAATTTGACAAGTGTGTGTTACCAGGCTAGGGGACTGTAGGTTGACAAGGGGGCGTTACCAGGTTAGGGGGCTGTAGGTTGACAAGGGGGCGTTGGGGGCCTGTGAGTCCTTGTGTGAGCTGACGAAAGTGAATCCTATGGCAGTTGAAGATGTCATTGTGTGTAATGCAACATGAAAGGTAGGGTAACCTACCCATAGTTCACCTCGCGGTTTTACATGATGTACAGTGATGTTTGAGTTAGAGTTTGAGTTGAGTGTATTTTTACAGGAACAGTGCACATTAATCAACGTTTCAGTAAAAGTGCCGGTTTTAGCCAACCGGCTAATTTTCAACCGCAGTCCCTGGGCAGGTTATTAACTTCTTATGGCTGCAAGGGGCAGCACTGAGTAACCTGGAAAGAGGTGGCCATTTCAAACGGCCTCCTACTCAATTCTTGCTCGTACAATATGCATATTATCATTTCTATTGGATAGAAAACACTCTCTAGTTTCTTAAACCGTTTGAATTATTTCTCTAAGTGAACCAGAACTCTTTCTGCAGCCCATTTCCTATCCGGAAGTGAGATTTCCAAATGCGAGGTCTTTTTTCAAGAGCTTGTCTATAAAAGGGCATGTCACTTGGGACCATAGAAACACGTCATACGCCTTCCCCTGGGTGTCATGCGGAAGTGAGAGCAGAAAGGACTTGAATATCTCGTTCTGGGATTGAATACAGCCTCTTGGAGTGAGAGGTCCGCCATCATTTTTTTTCTCGAAGGCGCGAAGTTGGACCTTGAATTGCCTCCTGGAAAACCGTCGTTATAGATGAATATAATCTCCGGCTTCGATTTTACTTGATACATGTCACAATATCATCCTAAAGTATGTTTTTTCAATATAGTTTAATTATATTATTGAAATTTATTCGGGACTTTAGACGTGATGCATTGGAAGAATTTTTTCAAGAAGGAGAGGTTAGCGCCGCACGGCCAGTGTGCTTGCTAATTCAAGAGGGAAATAGTTCGTTCTGGATCCAAACAAAGACCGTTCTGGACAATGGACCCCTTTACAACATTCTGATGGAAGATCAACAAAGATAAGGACCCAATTTGGGATGCTATTTCATATATCTGTCGAGCTGTGCTATCGCTACCGATTACTTGGAATCAATGCTGTTGTGTGTTAGCCATTGCAGTAAGCTAATATAACGATATATTGTGTTTTCGCTGTAAAACACTTAAAAAATCGGAAATATTGTCTGTATTCACAAGATCTTTGTCTTTCATTTTGCTATACACCATATATTTTTCTGAAATGTTTTATGATGAGTAATTAGGTAGTTGACGTTGGTGTCTGTATTTACTCTGGCTACTCCCGTGCTATTTCTGACTGTAGCTATGATGGTAGCATCAATGTAAAACTGATTTATAGCTCAAATATGCACATTTTTCGAACAAAATATAGATTTATTGTGTAACATGTTATAGGACTGTCATCTGAGGAAGTTGTTTCTAGGTTTGTTTGGTTGGATCTTGGTTAGTTAGGTTGGCTTTGTGCATGCTACCTGTGCTGTGAAAAATGTCTGTCCTCTTTTGTATTTGGTGGTGAACTAACATAAATATACGTGGTGTTTTTGCTGTAAAACATTTTAAAAATCGGACACGTTGGCTGGATTAACAAGATGTTTATCTTTCAAATGCTGTATTGGACTTGTTAATGTGTGAAAGTTAAATATTTAAAAAAAAATAGATTTTGAATTTCGCGCCCTGCAATAGAGCTGGATGTTGTCATAAGTGTACCGATGTCGGGACAGCCCGCCTAACAGGTTAAAAACAATTACAATATAGACAATCATTGAGCAGTGAGCACACGCAGAGCAACATAGGACAAGCAAGACATAGCATACAGACTGAGCAACATAGGACAAGCAAGACATAGCATACAGACAGAGCAACATAGGACAAGCAAGACATAGCATACAGACAGAGCAACATAGGACAAGCAAGATGTAGCATACAGACTGAGCAACATAGGACAAGCAAGACGTAGCATACAGACAGAGCAACATAGGACAAGCAAGACATAGCATACAGACAGAGCAACATAGAACAAAAAGCAGCAAGACAAAATTCATAAAAGCAACAAAGTGTTTCCACACCTCACAAGCTACAGACAACATGGAAAGCAGCAATACACAACTAGGGATTATGTTCACAAGTCTGATTGACCTTTAGCCATGTCTTCATGCATTTTGTGAAAGTGTGATATGTGGTGCAGTTATGTGTGTCTGATGGCAGTGTATTCCAGACATGGGAAGCTCTCACAGAGAAAGCGGATTTACTAAAGGTGCTTTTCCTTAAGGGAACTATACAGTCACCTCTCATGGCAGACCTTGTGGATCTGCTGCCATATGTTTGGGTTTTCTGTTTAACAAAAATACTGAGTGGAGGGGGAGCCAGGCCACTTAGGATCTTGAATACAAGACATGCGTCGGTGTATTGCACAAGATTTTCCCAACTCAGGAGCTCATGCTTTCTGAGCATGTAACAAGCACTTTGCCTGTTTGTAGACAGATTGAATAGGTTTTAATGTTGTACAGCAAGCTTGGGCCCAACTAGTCAAGCAGTATGTTAAGTGGGGGAGTATCATAGATTTGAAGTACAGTTTTGCTACCTCTGTAGTCAAACAATTTCGTATAAATCAGAAATTAGCTAGGTTGAATTTGGTTATCTGAATTACCTTTTTCACATGCTTTTTAAAAGAGAGGTTGGAATCAAGAATGATGCCAAGGTACTTAAAATCAGATACCACCTGGAGCTTCTCCCCTGACACACAGACATCTGGCTCAGTAGCATCTGTTGCCCTCTTTGTGAAGAACATGCAAACAGTTTGTTTCACATTGAGATGCAAACACGAGTCACTGAGCCACTTTGTAACCTGGACCATTACAGTAGTGAGTTCTTGTGCAGCTTGTTGTTTGCTCTTTGCCTGCACATATATCACTGTATCATCTGCATACATTTGAACTTCAGACCCAGTACAGACAGAAGGCAGATCATTCATTTACAATTAATTTACAGGCTGAACAGGAGGGGCCCCAGTATTGACCCTTGGGGCACGCCCACATCATAGCTAAGAGTGGGCGACAGCTCATTGCTCACTCTGACACACTGAGTTCTGCCTTCAAGGTATGATTTCATCCATGTCAAGGCATCGGGGGAAAAGTTGAACTTGGACAATTTTGTGATGAGACTCTCATGGTTAACAGTATCAAAAGCCTTCCTTAGGTCCAGAAACACAGCCCCAACAACGCCCCCTTTGTCCATCTTGGACTTCACATTTTCCAGAAGAAAGCAGTTGGCCGTTTCTGTGGAGTGTTTCGCTCTGAAGCCAAACTGCATGGAATGTAATGTGAAGGGGCTGTTGTTGAGGTGGGCAATCAGTTGTTCTGCTACACACTTTTCAACAACCTTTGACACCACAGGTAGTATACTAATGGGCCTGTAGTTACTCACGTCAGCAGGGTCGCCCGATTTAAAGATGGCCGTTATTATGGCCGACTTCCATGCCCTTGGAAACACCCCGAGACCAATAGATGTGTTGGTGACCTTAGTAATGGGGCCAATGAGTGACTCTTTGTAGTTTTTAAGAAAGGTAGAGTCCAGCCCAAACACATCTTTGGCTTTAGAGTTCTTTAGTGAGCTAATCACCTTGTTCACCTTTGACTCAGAAACCTCCCTTATGATGAAGACAGGTTGAGTGTCATTTACTAGCACTGAGCCCAAGAAACCAGTGGAGGGGTTCTGTGTCAGTACCCTGACAGAGTCAATAAAGTAGGAATTGAAGGCTATTGCTATTTCGACTGCATCCTGTGTTAGATTGTTATTCACCATGATTTCTAGTATTTTTGCAGCGTTACTATGGTCTTTCCCTGTTAACTTTTTTAGATTCTCCCAGATCAATTTAGAATTTCCCTTTGCTTCACCAATTATGTTAATCAAAAAGTTTGCCTTGGCCTGTCTGATTTCTTTCATCACCTTATTTCTCAACATGGTAAACCTACGTCTGTCATGCTCTAATTTGGATCTTAGGGCTATTTTTAGAGCATAATCTCGTTCTTTCATCAATTTCCAGATTTCTCCATTTAGCCAAGGAAGAGTGCACTTTTGGCCAGGTTTGGATTTGATTTTCTTTAGGAAACCATTTATTGTAGTCTGGATTGTGGATAGAAAAACCTGACTATCAGCTTCCACGTCTGTATAGGACAAGAGGTCATTCCAGTTAATTCCCTTAATTGCGTTTTCAAAATAGTTTAATTCACTCTTAGGTATTCTTAGTTTATCCGCCTTTCTAACAGTAGAGAGGTTAAACCTGCTCTTAGACAGCTTTCTGGCTATAAGTGTCAGATTATGATCAGATAGCCCAGTAACCATATTGAATGATTTAGTCACTCTCTCTGGTTTATTACTGAACACCAAATCAATCTGTGTTTCAGAGCAACAAGTCACCCTGGTTGGCCATTTAACTAGCTGTGTAAGGTCAAAGGTATTAGTGATCCGTTTGAGGGTTTTCCTACAAGACTTGTCTTCATAATTAATATTAAAATCTCCCATTAAGATGACCTCTTTCCCAAAATCACATTCCCTAAGCATGTTATTAAACTGATCAAAAAACACACTTTTGGTGGAAGGTGGCCTATACATTCCAATGAGGGTAAAAGACATTTGGGGAGACAGTGTAACGTTCAGGCCAATACATTCTAGTTCATTATCACATGACCACTCAATTTGTTTAGATCGGATATGTTATTTAATGTAAATCATCACACCCCCTCCTCTTCCTTCAATCCTGTCTCTCCTGAAAACATTGTAGCCAGGCACAATCAAAGCAGCATATGGAGAGTTTTTATGGAGCCGTGTCTCTGAGAGGCAGAGGAAGTCAAGTTTGGAGTCTGTGAGTAGATGTTGAATTTGATCACTTTTTGGAATGACACTACGAATGTTCAAGTGCCCCCCTATGGTATGTTATATACCATAGTATGATTACTTATCTTGGCTATCTTGTTTCTGATTATTCTACGTTTTCAAGAGGTCAGAAATGATAGAGAAAATCAACTGTTTGCCGACTGTTAATGATCATCAGGACTTCTTTATTTATTTGCATTTATTTATTTATTTCAGTCGTGAGGTCAGGTCAGTTTAACTCACAGGTGAGTATTTCAGAAGAAATACGACGAAGAAGTAACTGTGTGAGCATTTAACAGTCTATAAATGGGGGCCACCTCAACTGGGTATCCACCATACGTGAGGGGTTCTAAATGCTGTTCTAACTAGTCCATTATCTTCCATCTCTACCCCCTCCGAGACAGAGGTGGGGACAAGTCCTCCTCTCTTCCTCTACTCCACCGTGCCATCTTACAGTACTCCCAGACCTGAGCCAGCCTCCAACGGGGAGATGACTCCTCAAAACGATGCACCAAAATATTCCCTGTCCATTTCATGAGTCTTGGCATATGGAAACCTGCGTCTAATTAACATGGTCTCAGATCACCCAAAACATAATAAATACTTCCTATTTGGAGCATCACCACTCATCTGACTACTGCCATCATGTACTGTCCTGAAGGAGAGGAGGTATAGGAGGTCTGAGAGAGAGAGAGAGAGAGAGAGAGAGAGAGAGAGAGAGAGAGAGAGAGAGAGAGAGAGAGAGAGAGAGAGAGAGAGAGAGAGAGAGAGAGAGAGAGAGAGAGAGAGAGAGAGAGAGAGAGAGAGAGAGAGAGAGAGAGAATGTGCACACTGTCCATATTAGAGACCCACATTTCCCTCAGATGTCACAGACTCCACAAAGAATTTGAAAACAAATCAAATTTTGATAAACTCCCATATCTATTGTGTGAAATGTCACACTGTGCAATCCCAGCAGCAGGATTTGTGACCTGTTGCCACAAGAAAAGGCCAACCAGTGAAGAACAAACACCATTGTAAATACAACCCATATTTATGTTTTGTGCTACTATTTGCACATATGACATTTGTAATGTCTCTATTCTTTTGAAACTCTTGTGAGTGTAATGTTTACTGTACATTTTTTATTGTTTATTTAACTTTTATTTTTCTATCTACTTCACTTGCTTTGGCAATGTAAAAAATATGTTTCCCATGCCAATAAAGCCCTTTGAATTGAATTGAGAGAGAAAGAAAGAAAGGGAGAGAGAGAGAGTTTAGTTTATTAGGATCCCCAGCTGCTCTTCCTGGGGTCCACATAAAACCTACAAATACATGTCAAAGTACAGTATATACACATACTAATCAGGGGGAATGGGAACCAGGTGTGCGTCATGAGACAAGACAGTCCGGTGTTTGTGGTGACGATCCGGTTCAGTGACGCCTAGAAGGCCGGTGACGTAGACCTCCGGAGCTGGTGAACGGAATGAGCTGCAGTACCGGGGGAATCTATGACAATCAGTTATCTTTTTGTTTTTAGTCCCACCCTTCAGCTCCCCTCAACCCCTCCCATCTATCTCTGAACACCATTCAGTTTAGATTTCTATTTGCCATATATTTTTTCAACTGTGCTGTGATGCTTCACAAAAGTACTGGACCTTTCTATTCTCATAGTTTCAACAGATTGTGCATTCAAGATTTTTTTTTAATTGCTAAAAGTATTATATTATAAATCAATTGACTATGACTTTTCAAATCACTCAGCTGTGCTATTTGCAGAGTTAGCTCCAGGTAAATGTTACAATTCTTCATCCATTCCTGGACCTGCGACCAAAAACGACCTACATATGGACAGTACCAAAACAAATGATCTAATAATTCTGTCTCTTCACAGAAAAATCTGCAGAGCTGGGCTGGTTGTGTCCCTCATACTGTATAACATTTTATTGGTTGCTAGAATTTGACATAATCATTTCGATTGAAAAATTCAACATTTTGAATCCGGCATTGTTTGTGTGTCAGTTCATATACTGCCATGGAATCGGTACGTCAAAAATCTCTTCACAACATTTTTGCAAACTAAATGGCACAGCTGTCAATTATTTTGGGTCCTTAAATTAAAGTCGTACACTTTTTTATTTATCACAATTTTCTTCAACCAATTTAAGTCTGACAGACAAGTTCCTTACTTTTTCCCCCTTCCGCTTGCTTGCCTTTTCCATTTTTGCAGAAATGCTGGTTGTAATTTTTGGTAGAGCAGACATTTCCAATCTATTTGTGTTTGCTGCATTTGTGACATAACTCTACCAATCATACTCTACCAGACCTTAAAAAAAAAAAAAATCCCATCCCAATTTTTTTTTAGCAATATTTGAGTTTAACCATAATATTTGTTGTATTATTTGTCTTTTCTGGTATATTAAACTGAAATTGCAACCAACTTTCTATGGCTTATTTTAAAAATAGCAATGTTTTTTTATTATTTCATTTTCAAATAACTGAAAGTGAGAGGTTGTAATCTGAATAAATGGGGAAAAAAGGCCCTTGTTGAACATGGGGTGAGACATTCTTACTAATCTGCTAGAGAAGCAGTTCGGATTTACGTAAAACTTTTGTATGACTAAAGCCTTTAGTGAGAGGTCTAATGCTTTAATATTTAATCATTTCTGCCCTCTGAATTCATGTTCATTATATACATAGGCCCATTTAATTTTGTCTGGGTTGTCATTCCAAATAAAATTGAATATTTGTTTTGTCACATAGTTAAAAGTGTAGTCAAGGCCATAAGAAAATAGGTAAACTGGGATATGACTAAAGAGTTAATCAGGGTAAACTGGGATATAACTAAAGAGTTAATCATGGTGATTTTTCCACAAACAGACAGGTATTTTCCTTTCCATGGTAGGAAGATCTTTCCATAGTTGCTTCTTATTTTTATTTTTGCAAATTTTCTATTGACATGTATTGTAGTGAAATCATTTTTTTCTTTCGGGACATGAATACAGAGTATGTCCACATCACTGTCAGACCGTTTTATTGGTAAATGACACAGTAATGTAAAAGTTTAATATTTTTGTGTTCCAATACGAAATATAGTGCATTTAACATAATTTGGGTGTAAATCCAGAGAGATTCGAAAAATCTAGATCCTCTATGAGGCTGTGGAGGGATCAACATTGTGGATTTAAAAGAGAACATGAATCATCAGCGTACAATGACACCTGGATTTTTAGCCCCTTGATATTATTGTTGCATCTGATTTGAATAGGTAACATTTCGATGGCCATAATAAATAGATATGCCGATAGTGGACAACCTTGTTTTACTCCTCTTGACAGTTTAATACTTTCTGAGAAATAGACATTATTTACTACTTGTCACATCTGCTCCTGCAACACCCTCTACTGCTCATCCTGTGTCTCCTTGACCTGCCGCCACTCCCCCAGTACTCTCTCCCTCTCCCTCTCTCTGTGTGTGTGAGTGTGATTGTGTGGGCGGATACAGGTGTGCTAGAGTCAGAGCAGATCCCCACCAGCTGCAACCTGTTCCATAATCAAGACCTCTACATATACTCAGTCCTGCCACTTCCACGCTGTCAGATCGTAATCTCTGCTCAGTCAGTTTCTAGCCGGTTGTTACTATTCAGATCCTGTTATCCTGTTGTGCTTGTTTTCCTAGCCTGACGCTGTTTTCCTCTCCGCTACTGTTCTGCCCGCTCTGACTCTGGTCCCTGTCTCCAGTCCCACGTCTCGTCATCCTGCTACTCTGTCCTGGATTCCCCACTCTACTACTCCCTTGAATTCCCCTCCGGACCTGCTTACCCTGTCCCAACCCCTCTCGCTCCAGCCTCAGCCTCCAGACCTGGTTACCCTGTCCCAACCCCTCTCACTCCAGCCTCAGCCTCCGGACCTGGTTACCCTGTCCCAACCCCTCTCACTCCAGCCTCAGCCTCCGGACCTGGTTACCCTGTCCCAACCCCTCTCGCTCCAGCCTCAGCCTCCGGACCTGCTTACCCTGTCTCAACCCCTCTCGCTCCAGCCTCAGCCTCCGTACCTGCTTACCCTGTCTCAACCCCTCTCGCTGCAGCCTCAGCCTCCGCACCTGGTTACCCTGTCTCAACCCCTCTCGCTGCAGCCTCAGCCTCCGCACCTGGTTACCCTGTCTCAACCCCTCTCGCTCCAGCCTCAGCCTCCGTACCTGCTTACCCTGTCTCAACCCCTCTCGCTGCAGCCTCAGCCTCCGCACCTGGTTACCCTGTCTCAACCCCTCTCCCTGCAGCCTCAGCCTCCGTACCTGGTTACCCTGTCTCAACCCCTCTCGCTCCAGCCTCAGCCTCCGTACCTGCTTACCCTGTCTCAACCCCTCTCCCTGCAGCCTCAGCCTCCGCACCTGGTTACCCTGTCTCAACCCCTCTCGCTGCAACCTCAGCCTCCGCACCTGGTTTCCAGCAACCTGCCCGAGCTTCCCCTGACCTTCACTCCATCTTCCCCCTGTGTTTCAAATAAATACCTTGGTAACTTCATCCCAGTCTCCTTGTCTGACTCTGCTCTTGGGTCCCTCTGTTCCACTCCGCGTAACACTACTTTACACCTAGGGTTATATACATAACTTTAACCCATTTTATAAGAGATTCTCCAAAATGTAAATATTCCAGGCATTAACATAGAAATTCCAGTCTTACTTTATCAAAAGCCTTTTCAAAGTCAGCTATGAATACCAGGCCTGGTTACCCAGATATGTTATAGTGTTCTATTGTTTCCAGTACTTGTCTTATATTGTCTCCAATGTATCATCCATGTAAAACACCTGTCTGATTAGGATAAATAACATCCGACAATACCTTTTCAATTCTATGCGCTATGCATTTTGCTAGAATATTTCCATCACGACACTGAAGTGTAAGAGGCCTCCAATTGTTTAAATGGACTGGATCTTTATATTTACCACTTGAGTCCTGTTTCAGTAATAATGAAATCAGACCTTCTTGTTGAGTATATGATAATCTGTCTATGTATGCGGATGACTCAACACTATACACGTCAGCTACTACAACAAGTGAAATCACTGCAGCACTTAACGAAGAGCTGCAGTTAGTTTTAGAATGGGTGGCAAGAAATAAGTTATTCCTAAATATTTCAAAAACTTAAAGCATTGTATTTGGGACAAATCTTGTAATAAATTATGTGGAAAGTTGAGGTGACTAAACTGCTTGGAGTAACCCTGGATTGTAAACTGTAATGTTCAAAACATTGTGATGCAACAGTAGCTAAGATAGACTTCTCCCTGTTCATAATAAACCGCTGATCTGCCTTTTAAACAACACTATCAACAAGGCAGGTCCTACAGGCCCTAGTTTTGTCACACCTGGACTACTGTTCAGTCACACCTGGACTACTGGTCAGGTGCCACAAAGAGGGACCTCGGAAAATTACAATTGTCTCAGAACAGGACAGCACGCCTGGCCCTTAAATGTACACGGAGAGCTAACATTAATGATATGCATGTAAATCTCTCATGGCTCAAAGTGGAAGAGAGATTGACTTCATCACTACTTGTTTTTGTAAGAAGTGTTGACAAGCTGAATGTACCGAGATGTCTGTTTAAACTACTAGCACACAGCTCAGACACCCATACATACCCCACAAGACATGCCACAAGAGGTCTCTTCACAGTCCCCAAGTCCAGAACAGACTATGGGAGGCGCACAGTACTACATAGAGCCATGACTAGATGGAACTCTATTCCACATCAGGTAGCTGATGAAAGCAGTAGAATCCGATTTTTTTTTTAAACAGATAAAAATACACCTTATGGAACAGCGGGGACTGTGAAGAGACACACACACAGGCACAGACACATACACATGAGAAGACATGCACTCTACACACACGTACACATGGATGTTGTATTGTAGATATGTGGTAGTAGAGTAGTGGCCTGAGGGAACACACTTAATGTGTTGTGAAATCTGTTGTGAAATGTAACGTCATGTAATATTTAAAATTGTATATAACTGCCTTAATGTTGCTGGACCCCAGGAAGAGTAGCTGCTGCCTTGGCAGGAACTAATGGGGATCCCTAATAAACCCCAGGAAGAGTAGCTGCTGCCTTGGCAGGAACTAATGGGGATCCATAATAAACCCCAGGAAGAGTAGCTGCTGCCTCGGCAGGAACTAATGGGGATCCTTAATAAACCCCAGGAAGAGTAGCTGCTGCCTTGGCAGGAACTAATGGGGATCCATAATAAACCCCAGGAAGAGTAGCTGCTGCCTTGGCAGGAACTAAAGGGGATCCATAATAAACCCCAGGAAGAGTAGCTGCTGCCTTGGCAGGAACTAATGGGGGTCCATAATAAACCCCAGGAAGAGTAGCTGCTGCCTTGGCAGGAACTAATGGGGGTCCATAATAATCCCTAGGAAGAGTAGCTGATGCCTTGGCAGGAACTAATGGGGATCCATAATAATCCCCAGGAAGAGTAGCTGCTGCCTTGGCAGGAACTAATGGGGATCCATAATAAACCCCAGGAAGAGTAGCTGCTGCCTTGGCAGGAACTAATGGGGATCCATAATAAACCCCAGGAAGAGTAGCTGCTGCCTTGGCAGGAACTAATGGGGATCCATAATAAACCCCAGGAAGAGTAGCTGCTGCCTTGGCAGGAACTAATGGGGATCCATAATAAACCCCAGGAAGAGTAGCTGCTGCCTTGGCAGGAACTAAAGGGGATCCATAATAAACCCCAGGAAGAGTAGCTGCTGCCTTGGCAGGAACTAATGGGGATCCATAATAAACCCCAGGAAGAGTAGCTGCTGCCTTGGCAGGAACTAATGGGGATCTTTAATAAATACGAATACCATTTTTATAGGAGTGGTTAAAACATGCTAATAGCGGTCCTCTGAATACATAGAAAAACGTTCGGTATTCGTCAACTGGTACACCATCCTCTCTTGTTCTTTATACTGTGACTCTCAGGGCCTCTCCTCTTCTTTATACAGTGACTCCCATGGCCTCTTCTTTATACAGTGACTCCCAGGGCCTCCTCTCCTTTATACAGTGACTCACAGGGCCTCCTCTCCTTTATACAGTGACTCCCAGGGCCTCCTCTCCTTTATACAGTGACTCCCAGGGCCTCTCCTCTTCTTTATATATAGTGACTCCCAGGGCCTCCTCTCCTTTATACAGTGACTCCCAGGGCCTCTCTCCTTTATACAGTGACTCCCAGGGCCTCTTCTCCTTTATACAGTGACTCCCAGGGCCTCTCCTCTCCTTTATACAGTGACTCCCAGGGCCTCCTCTCCTCTCCTTTATACAGTGATTCCCAGGGCCTCCTCTCCTTTATACAGTGACTCCCAGGGCCTCCTCTCCTTTATACAGTGACTCCCAGGGCCTCCTCTTCTTTATACAGTGACTCCCAGGGCCTCCTTTCCTTTATACAGTGAATCCCAGGGCCTCTCCTCTCCTTTATACAGTGACTCCCAGGTCCTCTCCTCTTCTTTATACAGTGGCTCCCAGGGCCTCTCCTTTCCTTTATACAGTGACTCCCAGGGCCTCTCCTCTCCTTTATACAGTGACTCCCAGGGCCTCTCCTCTCCTTTATACAGTGACTCCCAGGGCCTCTCCTCTCCTCTCCTTTATACAGTGACTCCCAGGGCCTCCTCTCCTTTATACAGTGACTCCCAGGGCCTCCTCTTTTTTATACAGTGACTCCCAGGGCCTCCTCTCCTCTATACAGTGACTCCCAGGGCCTCTCCTCTCATTTATACAGTGACTCCCAGGGCCTCTCCTCTCCTTTATACAGTGACTCCCAGGGCCTCCTCTTTTTTATACAGTGACTCCCAGGGCCTCCTCTCCTCTCCTTTATACAGTGACTCCCAGGGCCTCCTCTTTTTTATACAGTGACTCCCAGGGGCTCCTCTCCTCTCCTTTATACAGTGACTCCCAGGGCCTCCTCTCCTTTATACAGTGACTCCCAGGGCCTCCTCTCCTCTATACAGTGACTCCCAGGGCCTCTCCTCTTCTTTATACAGTGGCTCCCAGGGCCATTCATTTACACAGAGCAGATAACCACACACACACACACACATATACCCACTAACACCCACACACCAACACACACACACCCCGTCTCCAGGACCATTTACATATCCCCAGATAACCCGGTAGGATAAAACATTTCCATTAGACAAAGGTGAAATGGATCAATTTCCTCTGCCAAGATAAATCTCACGTTTTACACCGACAGGGTCATTACGCCGGGGCACATTTCAGAAATAATGTATTTAAATATCGAGACGATAGCGAGAGACCGTTTCCCCCCACTTTCCAATTACCTTAAAGAAAGCTTATTCTGTGGACAATAAAGCACATTACGGCACAATATGAAACAGCCTATAAAGATCCTGGTGTTTGATGAGGGGGTTAGAGAAAGCTCAGCATATTTAGGAAGGGATGACACTACCATGTAGTTATCACTGACACCTCCCTCAGCCCCTCATGCAAATGTCCTATTACCTCCCAGTCCACATAGATTAACAGGCCTGCTGGGAAATAAACAGGCTTTCCCTTTTTTTTTCTCCCCCTTCCGTCCACCCCTCACTCCCTTGTTCCTTCGTTGCGTTCTAAAACAGGGGGATGATGAGGTGAAGGTGGTGGAAGGTGGTGGAAGGTAGTGAAGGTGGTGGAAGGTGGTGGGATTGACAGGCCTGCAAGGTGATGGTGATGCTACCGGACCTGCATGGCGCGTGGGGCAGAGAGAGAGAGAAAGAGAATGAAAATCTCATCAGAGCTCTTCCACCCCAATTCATGGCTCTTGCGTTGACCTTGAGTCCCCCCCCCCCTCCTCTCCCACCTCCCTTCCTCTTTTAGGTGAAACAGCAGAACCATGGTGAGGGGGCGTTGCCCTGGGTCCTCGCTGGGCTGAGTGATGTGCTGGCGTGTGGGATGGCGAGAGGAGAGGCGAAGATAGGAGAGAGGCGTCTGAATTAGTGCCAATCCCCCAGACAGACAGCTAGTTCCGGCAACAGGCACTCCTGAGGGTGCAGGGTTCAGTGCCACCTCCCTTCCTCCCTCCCTCCCTCCCTCCCTCCCTCCCTCCCTCCCTTCCTTCCTTCCTTCCTTCCTTCCTCCCTCCTTTCTTTCCTTCCTCCCTTCTTTCCTTCCTTCCTCCATCTCATTCTCTCCCTCCCTTCTTTCTTTCCTTCCTTCCTTCCTTCCTTCCTCCCTCCCTTCTTTCCTTCCTTCCTCCATCTCATTCTCTCTCTCCTGTCTTTATTTTTCTCCTCTTTTACGAGGCGTGATGGAAGGGGGGAGGTGTTTTCAAGCAAATTAGGATGTCTCAATAAAGACAGATTAAAGTCAAATTAGGATGTCTCAATAAAGACAGATTAAAGCCAAATTAGGATGTCTCAATAAAGACAGATTAATGTCGAATTAGGAAAAGTCTCTCTCTCTTTTCCCCTCCCTTTTTCTTTCTCCACTCATCTCTATGTGAGACAGACGTCCACTCCACCCTGGTGAGAGGTGGCTGACAGCCAAAGCCTCTCCCCAGTTTGGAGTGCCTTGGATGGGAACCAGTGACTCCCAGTCTCCCGTCTCTTTCAATCATTTCATCCCAACAGTAAGACGCATCCAAACTTCCCCACATATTCATTTTGTAGCAACTAAGTGATCCGTAATATTCCCTGGCATCAAATCAAATTAAAATAAAATCAAAAGTCTATTGATCGCGTACACAGATTTGCAGATGTTATCGCAGGTGCAGCGAAATGCTTGTGTTTCTATATCCAAACAGTGTATGTAGATTACTAGACGTGTGGCGACTCACAGAGATCTGGCGAAACAAAGAAATCAACACTGCAGGCTCCTCTCTTCCCCACCGACAGACAGTCGATATGATGATATGCCGTTACGTTGATAGGATTGGGTAGGAGTAGTATCCGTCTAAGTGTTCCAGGATTGCATATGTACTGTCAATGCAATCCTTTTAAAACAGCGTTCCATCAGTTTGTTCCAAGGTTATTTTGGGACTGTGTTTTTACCCTGTGAGAAAAAAAATCCACTTTGCAGAAGGTTTATAACTAGAACATGTCAATATATAATCCCACCTCTAATAAACTGGTATTAAAATCCCAATCGGATCTGTTTAAATATTGGTGTACAGTGTTCACAAGATGCAATCCTTCCATCTATTTTTAAAATTCAGTTCAGTGGTCCCTGTCCTGTCAATCACTTAATCACAACCTCTTTTAATCGTGGTATTTGTAATGGACTCACTACTAAATAAATCACATGATTAAACATCCTTGTATCAAGGCTCACTTGAAATGGAGATGTCACTCTCAACGTGACTTCCCTGTGTAAATGAAGGACAAATAAATTAAAAATCAGTACATTATTGGCTTTATGAAAGAGCTAGAGGGAGACTCGTGGTGCATCATTTCTTTGCTTTGATAATTACACATGATGACACTCCGGTGAATCCAGAAACAGTAGTGATGGTTAAAGCTTCAGGTCTGTCGGACTGTTCTCATTTACAACTGCCAGAGCACCATCTAGTGGTCAATGCACACATCAGTCTGTGACGGGGTTGCTTGTTTGACATTCAGTGTAGATACAGAGTGACACCTACAGGAGACTAGTGGAACTTTCGCTTGGCATACTACCCCCTTCCACTTATAAACTGTCATTGTCATTGATGTTTCAGATTAGGAATTGAGAAGAATTTAAAATCTCTTTTGTAATTATTATCAACAATTGATGGGAGTAAAGTTATTATTATGATCAAATAAGAGAAGTAGCCATATTAATGCACTATAATTCAACTAAACTAGTCGCTAAAAAACGAAGATGATTGCATTTAATCCTATGGATGTAGGATACTGGTATTAACCTTAAGTTATACATAGATATACACACACACACACACACACACACACACACACACACACACACACACACACACATATATATATATATATATATATATACACACTGAGTGTATAAAACATTAGGAACACCTTCTCTTTCAATGACATAGACTATGATCCTTATTGATGTCACTTGTTAAATCCACTTCAGTCAGTGTAGATGAAGGGGAGGAGACAGGTTAAAGAAGGACTTTTAAGCCTTGAGAAATTGAGACATGGATTGTATGTGTGCCATTCAGAGGGTGAATGGGCAAGACAAAGGATTTAAATGCCTTTAAGGGCCTTTGAACGGGGTGTGGTAGTAGGTGCCAGGCACATCGGTTTGAGTGTGTTAAGAACTGCAACGCTGCTGGGTTTTTCATCCTCAACAGTTTCCCGTGTGTATCAAGAATGATCCACCACCCAAAGGACATCTAGTCAACTCGACACAACTGTGGGAAACATTGGAGTCAACATGGGCCGGGATCCCTGTGGAACGCTTTCGACATCTTGTAGAGTCCATGTCCCCGACGAATTAAGGCTGTTCTGAGGGTGAAAGGGGGGAAGCAACTCAATATTAGGAAGGTGTTCCTAATGTTTTGGACGTATATATTGGATGAAAAGCCACAAATAAAAAATCACAAATAATAGGATAAAAACTCTAATTGTCTATTATTTTCAAAATGTTTACAGAAATGTATGACGCTTGTATTGCAGGTTTTCTTTGATTTTGCTTTCCTCCCCCCAAAAAATACATTATGGAGGTTATGATATTATTTATCTTTAACATGCTTCTTACTGTCCTGTGACTGTTTGTTAAGGCAAGCGAGTATATGGAACAATCCAAAAAATATACTTTGATTAATACTTTATTTAAAAAAAAAAAACACAATTGTATTTTTATTCTAAAGCTCCTTTTGAAAAGCATGAACAACCAATGTACTTTCCTGTAACCCCAAAGGAAAGAGGAAGATAATTCCAAAAGAGGAATATATATAAACATAATGTATTATGTTTTATAATAAAGTGCTTATTTAGGGCATTGTTGAATAAGTACCCAATAGGCTACAGTTTACTCCTGCTGCCAAAAAAGCTTCTTCAGACAGCGGAATGGGTGGGCTTATGATTTGAGGACTCACACACACACGCACACGCACACACACACACACACACACACACACACACACACACACACACACACACACACACACACACACACACACACACACACACACAGAGACAAGTGCAGCCTTTCAGGCAGGAAAAAGCAACACAGGCCAATCCATTGTTTGATTGAGAATATTAATCTTGTTCCAGTGGCTGGTAAATGCCGTAAAACAATCACAATATCCCCCCCTACCAACCTAATCTCTTGCTTATTGTGAAAATGGTTTTCTCTTTTCTTTCAGACCTCTGGGGAATTATAAGACTGAGAGACAGATGTACTTCTCTCTTTATTAGTTGAGGAGATAAAAAAAAGAATCAGTAAATGCAGGAAGCTCTAAAATGAAGATGTAATTCCTTTCAATATTGTTATAAGGATTAAACTTTGTAAAAAAGTGCCAGGAAGACATTTCATTCTGTAAAGGTGCTTTATGACCCAAATGAAATGTGTGTTGAATTATTTTACTATAAAGTGAACTGCAGGGAAACAGATTTGGGTAATGTGATAAAAAAAAATATATATTTTTTTAATTGTTCTGCTATGCCACAAAGCAACAACATGTGAATGTTGGTTTGCAGATTGACGTAGGCCTACGCTGTATAACACTTCAAAATAAGATGTACAGTTTTTTGTGACATAAGTCACTACTTATTCTATCCTAAGCTACAAATTTATTCTGGAAATTGCACCATGGATATTTGTCAAGCTGAAATGTATTTCTTGGTTCTCTTTTCAGGAATAAGTAAACAAAGGACATTTTCACTGCTCTCTCTCTCTCTCTCTCTCTCTCTCTCTCTCTCTCAGTGTGGGTTAGAGCGAGAGAGTGAGACCTACTGGTGTTGAAAGAGAGGGAGAAGGGTAGAGAGAAAGATGGAGAGAGAGAGAGAATGAGAGAGAGACATATACAGATAAAGAGACAGAGAGAGATTTAAGTTTAATTAGTAGGATTCAAAAATACAGATGTAGGATCTTAATTTGAGCCAGTTGGCTACAGCAGGTAAATATTATGTGAATTAAAATGAATGTATATTTTTGTACGGATTGATACGTTTGTCGTTAGGACAAATCAAGTCTTAATTTTCTAAGAGAAAATAGAGAGAAAGAGAGAGGGAGAAACAGAGAGAGGGAGAGAGACAGAGAGTGCAAAGACAGACCAGCCAGGCCACATCAGATGGCTGCAGAGCAGAGCTGCACCCTCATTGCCCCCAAAATAGCCACATACAGCAGCGAGCAGACTGCAGACACCAAACAACAAAACAACAGCTCTCAGATCCAGTAAACATCTAAACATGGGGGCCAGCGCCGGAGAGGCCGGAGACGCAACATGCTGTGAAACCTCCCTCTGTCTTCCCATCGCGTTAATCAGAGCTGGGTGAACGGCGATCTGAGGGGACATCCATCCTATTGGAGCAACATGCAGCTGGACAGCAGGCGGCATAATGTAGTCTTCTCCCAGGGTGCGTCTCAAATGGCACCATATTCCCTATATAGTGCACTTCTTTTGACCAGAGCACTAAGGGTTAGCCCAATGGGCCCTGGTTAGAAATACTATCAAGGGACGCAGCAGCCCCTGTCACCTGTTCTCGCTGCAGACCGACTGGTCACCTCCCTAAACCTAATGTATCTTCTAAGAGAGGCTGACGTGCTCCTCTGTGTGGACACGGGGGACGGAGCCGCAGCTGCAGCAGATGTCTCCTGGCATATTCACACCATAAATAAAGCCGATGAGACCAGTGGGCCGCCAATATGCCGCCTTGCAGCCTGGCAGTCTGGTTGGATGGGACCTGTTAGATATCCTACCCTGCCTGGCAGTCTGGTTGGATGGGACCTGTTAGATATCCTACCCTGCAATGCAGCCTGGCAGTCTGGTTGGATGGGACCTGTTAGACATGCTACCCTGCCTGGAGCCTGGCAGTCTGGTTGGATGGGACCTGTTAGATATGCTACCCTGCCTGGAGCCTGGCAGTCTGGTTGGATGGGACCTGTTAGATATGCTACCCTGCCTGGAGCCTGGCAGTCTGGTTGGATGGGACCTGTTAGATATGCTACCCTGCCTGGAGCCTGGCAGTCTGGTTGGATGGGACCTGTTAGATATTCTACCCTGCCATGCAGCCTGGCAGTCTGGTTGGATGGGACCTGTTAGATATCCTACCATGCCTGCAGCCTGGCAGTCTGGTTGGATGGGACCTGTTAGATATCCTACCCTGCCTGCAGCCTGGCAGTCTGGTTGGATGGGACCTGTTAGATATTCTACCCTGCCTGGAGCCTGGCAGTCTGGTTGGATGGGACCTGTTAGAGATCCTACCCTGCCTGGAGCCTGGCAGTCTGGTTGGATGGGACCTGTTAGATATCCTACCCTGCCTGGCAGTCTGGTTGGATGGGACCTGTTAGATATCCTACCCTGCCTGGCAGTCTGGTTGGATGGGACCTGTTAGATATGCTACCCTGCCTGGAGCCCGGCAATCTGGTTGGATGGGACCTGTTAGATTTCCTACCCTGCCATGCAGCCTGGTTGGATGGAACCTGTTAGATATTCTACCCTGCTATGCAGCCTGGCAGTCTGGTTGGACAGGGCCAGTGTCTAGTCTCACTCACTGTTAGCAGTGCTAGGTGAGCTAACGTTTTGCGAGCACCAAGACAGGGACTGTCTCCCCCCCCTCACTGAGATTCTTACTGTAACAGGGAATTAAGGACACAGGCTGTTGGATTTGGAAAGATTGGTTTGGACTTGAGAGTAAAATGAGGGTCAATCAGACCTAGAAGGAACACGTTTCTATTAAAACAAAAAAACAAGGGACCCCTCTCATGTTCCATTACCAGCTACTCTCATGTTCCATTACCAGCTACTCTCATGTTCCATTACCAGCTACTCTCATGTTCCATTACCAGCTACTCTCATGTTCCATTACCAGCTACTCTCATGTTCCATTACCAGCTACTCTCATGTTCCATTACCAGCCACTCTCATGTTCCATTACCAGCTACTCTCATGTTCCATTACCAGCCACTCTCATGTTCCATTACTAGCTACTCTCATGTTCCATTACCAGCTACTCTCATGTTCCATTACCAGCTACTCTCATGTTCCATTACCAGCTACTCTCATGTTCCATTACCAGCTACTCTCATGTTCCATTACCAGCCACTCTCATGTTCCATTACCAGCTACTCTCATGTTCCATTACCAGCCACTCTCATGTTCCATTACTAGCTACTCTCATGTTCCATTACCAGCTACTCTCATGTTCCATTACCAGCTACTCTCATGTTCCATTACCAGCTACTCTCATGTTCCATTACCAGCTCCTCTCATGTTCCATTACCAGCTACTCTCATGTTCCATTACCAGCTACTCTCATGTTCCATTACCAGCTACTCTCATGTTCCATTACCAGCTACTCTCATGTTCCATTACCAGCTCCTCTCATGTTCCATTACCAGCTACTCTCATGTTCCATTACCAGCTACTCTCATGTTCCATTACCAGCTACTCTCATGTTCCATTACCAGCTACTCTCATGTTCCATTACCAGCTACTCTCATGTTCCATTACCAGCTACTCTCATGTTCCATTACCAGCTACTCTCATGTTCCATTACCAGCTACTCTCATGTTCCATTACCAACTACTCTCATGTTCCATTACCAGCTACTCTCATGTTCCATTACCAGCTACTCTCATGTTCCATTACCAGCTACTCTCATGTTCCATTTCCAGCTACTCTCATGTTCCATTACCAGCTACTTGTGGCACACATCACCTCAGACAGAAAAACGGGTTACAGAAAGCAAGAAACATCTAGGCCTAGGTGTACCAGAGATTATTTGGTATTTTTAGGATTTATGCCGTCTGGTCTCGTAGACTAGACGTAACATAGTAGACGTAAATCTGAGAAACTAAAACATATCATACGGTTTGGCAAATTAGAAACATATTGTACATTTTGCAAATTCATAACACATTCTACATTTTGCAAATTCATATACAGTGGGGCAAAAAAGTATTTAGTCAGCCACCAATTGTGCAAGTTCTCCCACTTAAAAAGATGAGAGAGGCCTGTAATTTCCATCATAGGTACACTTCAACTATGACAGACAAAATTAGAAAAAAAAAATCCAGGAAATCACATTGTAGGATTTTTAATGAATTTATTTGCAAATTATGGTGGAAAATAAGTATTTGGTCACCTACAAACAAGCAAGATTTCTGGCTCTCACAGACCTGTAACTTCTTCTTTAAGAGGCTCCTCTGTCCTCCACTCGTTACCTGTATTAATGGCACCTGTTTGAACTTGTTATCAGTATAAAAGACACCTGTCCACAACCTCAAACAGTCACACTCCAAACTCCACTATGGCCAAGACCAAAGAGCTGTCAAAGGACACCAGAAACAAAATTGTAGACCTGCACCAGGCTGGGAAGACTGAATCTGCAATAGGTAAGCAGCTTGGTTTGAAGAAATCAACTGTGGGAGCAATTATTAGGAAATGGAAGACATACAAGACCACTGATAATCTCCCTCGATCTGGGGCTCCACGCAAGATCTCACCCCGTGGGGTCAAAATGATCACAAGAACGGTGAGCAAAAATCCCAGAACCACACGGGGGGACCTAGTGAATGACCTGCAGAGAGCTGGGACCAAAGTAACAAAGCCTACCATCAGTAACACACTACGCCGCCAGGGACTCAAATCCTGCAGTACATGTACCAGTACATGTCCAGGCCCGTCTGAAGTTTGCTAGAGAGCATTTGGATGATCCAGAAGAAGATTGGGAGAATGTCATATGGTCAGATGAAACCAAAATAGAACTTTTTGGTAAAAACTCAACTCGTCGTGTTTGGAGGACAAAGAATTCTGAGTTGCATCCAAAGAACACCATACCTACTGTGAAGCATGGGGGTGGAAACATCATGCTTTGGGGCTGTTTTTCTGCAAAGGGACCAGGACGACTGATCCGTGTAAAGGAAAGAATGAATGGGGCCATGTATCGTGAGATTTTGAGTGAAAACCTCCTTCCATCAGCAAGGGCATTGAAGATGAAACGTGGCTGGGTCTTTCAGCATGACAATGATCCCAAACACACCACCCGGGCAACGAAGGAGTGGCTTCGTAAGAAGCATTTCAAGGTCCTGGAGTGGCCTAGCCAGTCTCCAGATCTCAACCCCATAGAAAATCTTTGGAGGGAGTTGAAAGTCCGTGTTGCCCAGCAACAGCCCCAAAACATCACTGCTCTAGAGGAGATCTGCATGGAGGAATGGGCCAAAATACCAGCAACAGTGTGTGAAAACCTTGTGAAGACTTACAGAAAACGTTTGACCTCTGTCATTGCCAACAAAGGGTATATAACAAAGTATTGAGATAAACTTTTGTTATTGACCAAATACTTATTTTCCACCATAATTTGCAAATAAATTCATTAAAAATCCTACAATGTGATTTTCTGGGAAAAAAAATCTAATTTTGTCTGTCATAGTTGAAGTGTACCTATGATGAAAATTACAGGCCTCTCTCATCTTTTTAAGTGAGAGAACTTGCACAATTGGTGGCTGACTAAATACTTTTTTGCCCCACTGTACAAGACAAATAGTAATTTGTAACATATCATACGAAATGGGTGATGGACATCCACAAATTAATATATGCCATACGAAATGTAATACGTCATACTAAATGGAGTGTTTCAGATTTACATACAGAATAATACGAAATTCTCTGAGACCAGGTTGGATTATGGCACTAGGTTTACTTCCTAAACATTGACATAGCATGCATTATTATCTTGGCATAGCAGTTGACAGTTAGTTGAAGTGGAGATGCTAAGAGGTACATTAGTAGTGCTAATGAAGAACACACACTCCCACAAAGGAATTAACTGACTGGGTGTAATGTAAAGACGGGATGGAGGAGGAGGAGAGGAGGGTGACAATGTGTGATTCTGCGCCTGAGGGTTCCTACTGTACAGCAGCAGGGCCATAGCTCACACCTGAAATGTCTGGAGAGAATTACAACGTCTCGATTGGAATGTGTGCCGACAACTGTGTGTCTGCAAATACTACCCAAGAAAGATGACAAACTCAGTGAACTCACACCACCACAAATTAAGTAAAATAATGTCAACTGTAAGGTAGCATATGCCGAGTTGCCTTTTTTGTATGCCATAGAGACAGATAGAGGACTCATCTTTGTATCTGTGCCATTATAGAGTCTGTGACAGCATGGGCAGCACCATTGAGGCAATCTCCATTTTGAAGTAGCCCATTTTCTTCTTCACAACAGTCTGATCCCTCCTTATGACCCGGTTGGACATGACTCCAACATGGTCATTAGGACAGACAAGCCAATGGAGTTGGAAGTCCCACCCAGTTGACTACATTAAAATGTTAGATGTCCTCAATGGTGCTGCCCATGCTATTTCAACCTTTTGGCCGCTAGAGGCCTTTATAATTCCCTGTGTTCTAGGCTTGCCATGTTAAGTTACCTATACGGTTATAAAATCCTATTTCTTTCTAGTTTATTTGTCCAAATATTATCGTAGGCTAGAAAAAATATTTATTGGCATCATCAATCAACATTTTATCAATGACTAAGATTGTTGAATTCGGATAATAACTGAGTGATAGGCTCGATTATATTATATTCTATGCTCATTGATAGCCATTTAATGAGAATTAGACATGATAACTACTAGTTGTTTTATCAGGTGGAAAGATAGTAACCTATCTGCGGCCTGACCACAGAAAAGCAAACGCAAACCTGCATTGATTTCAGCACTACAGCGCAAATAGTTTTTGGTTTTACATCAGGCAACTCAAACGAACGAATTTGACTGGGTCCATCACTGATGACGTCAGAGGAATTGATGATTTGGAAGATGGGAACCTGCTTGTGTTTTGATGTGTCTACTGTTGTTGTAAACGTGGCTATTACGAGGTCCAAATAAATGTACAGTAATTCATACAAGAAATATCTGAATGGCTCTAACTACGCGTACACCAAACTGAAAGGTAAGCTCTTTTGATCAGGATTTAGCCAGCTGTAAATAGCAACAGCTTCGCTAGCTAGCATGAGAGCTTGCTAGCTATCTACTTAGTTATTCCCAAATGCAGTTTATTGGCTAGTTTGCTGATTATAAAGCTAACTGATGTACGTTATACGTTGTAGCAAACCATCACCCGTTTAATCATTAGCTAACTGAATCAATACACATTGCTTTTTAATGGACTGATCAGTGATTAGCACAGATAGTTAGCTAGAATTTTAGCTAGCTACCGGTCAAGACGTGTCTTGTCGATACTCAAGGGTGTACATGCTAGCGGCTTAATTATAATTTTTAACTATGTTCAATTCATTGTATTTTAGTTCGTTGTATGTTTTACACTGTGAATAACAAGGGAAACATAATCACGTATCCATTCCAACAGATCTCAACAACTGATAATACCTTCAGAAAGTATTCATAGACCTTGACTTATTCCACATTGTGTTGTAACAGCCTGAATTGAACATTGATTAAATGTTTGTTTTTTTATCTCACCCGTCTGTCTACACACAGTACAACATAATGACAAAGTGAAAACTTGTTTTTAGACTTTTTTTTGCAAATGTATTGAAAATGAAATCGAGAAATATCTAATTGACATAAGTGTTCACACCCCTGAGTCAGTTAGAATGACCTTTGGCAGCGATTACCGCTGTCTTTCTGGGTCTCTTAAGAGTTCTTCAAACTTTGTCAAGTTGCTTGTTGATCATTGCTAGACACCATTTTTCAAGTCTCGCCTTAGATTTTCAAGTTGATTGTAAGTCAAAACTGTAACTAAACCACTCAAGAACATTCAATGTTGTCTTGTTAAGCAACTCCAGTGTATATTTGGCCTTGTGTTTTAGGTTATTGTCCTGCTGAAAGGTGAATGTGTCTCCCAGTGTGTGTTGGAAAGCAGACTGAACCAGGTTTTCCTGTAGGATTTTGTCTGTGTTTAGCTCTATCCCGTTTCTTTTTATCCTGAAATACTCCCCAGTCCTAGCCGATGACAAGCAAACCCATAAGATGATGCAGTCACCACCATCCTTAAAAAATATGAAGAGTGGTACTCTTCACAGTGATGTGTTGTATTTTCCCCAAACATAACGCTTTGTATTCAGGACAGAAAGTTAATTTCTTTGCCACATTTTTGCAGTATTACTTTAGTGCCTGCCTTGTGGAAAACAGGATGCATGTTTTGTAATATTTGTATTCTGTACAAGCTTCCTTCTTTTCACTCTGTCATTCAGGTTAGTATTGTGGAGTAACTACAATGTTGTTGATCCATCCTCAGTTTTCTCCTATCACAGCCATTAAACTCTAACTGTTTTAAACTCAACATTAGCCTCATGGTGAAATCCCTGAACGGTTTCCTTCCTCTCCGGCAACTAAGCTAGGAAGGACACCTGTATCTTTGTAGTGACTGGTTGTATTGATACACCATTCAACATGTAATTAATAACTTCACCATGCTCAAAGTGATATTCAATGTCTGCTTTTTTTAACCAATAGGTGCCCTTCTTTGCGAGGCATTGGAAAACCTTCCTGGTCTTTGTGGTTGTATCTGTGTTTGAAATTCACTGCTTAACTGAGGGACCTTACAGATAATTGTGTGTGTTGGGTACAGAGATGAGGTAGTCATTCAAAAATCATGTTACTCCTGAACTTATTTAGGCTTGCCATAACAAATGGGTTGAATACTTATTGACTCAAGACATTTCCGATTTTTCATTTTAAATTAATTTGTCAAAATGTCTAAACAAAATTCTACATTGACATTTTGGGGTATTGTGTGTAGGCCAGTGACACAACATCTAAATTTGATCCATTTTTACATTCAGGCTGTAACCCAACAAAATGTGGAAAAAGTCAAGTGGTATGAATGCTTTCTGAAAGCTCTGTATCTCTCTCTTTCATTCCAAACTACTAGCTAGGACTAGTTGTCTAAATACCTGACTGATTTCTGACTTAAAAGATGTCTCTCTCTCTCTCTCTCAGCAGATGACTGTGATGCAGCGGTGACACCTAAACGTTCCTGTAGTTCCACCATGCCTCAGAAGCTGATGAAGAGTGCCCACTACATCGAGCTGGGGGGGAGATACCAGTACTGGCCCGTGCTGGTCCCCAGAGGGATAAGGCTGTACACATACGAACAGATCCCAGTGTTCCTGAGGGATAACCCTTACATCACAGACGGCTACAGAGCCTACCTGCCCTCCAGGCTATGCATCAAAAGGTGGTTTTTAACATACACAACTAAATAACAGATGCATGGAACTTGCTCTGTGCAGTATGCTGAACTCATACAGATCTGGGCCACATTTAACTGTCAAATCCTTGATTCCTCTTGTCCTTGATTCTTCCATTACTCACCTCTCTCTCTCTCTGAGATCCAAGAGGAGAGATTTTGGAGCCTCTCCTCCAATGAGAAAGAGGGTAAAATTGAGGAAACAAGGACAGAGGAATCAAGAATTTGACAGCTTGTACATTTTTCAGACAGATCCTACCTAGGCCTAACACTTATACCATGTGTCACTTCCTGTAGTCTGTTCATCTTGCCCAATGAGACGGCGTATATCTGTGTTTACTTCCTGTAGTCTGTTCCTCTCTAAATGAGATGGCGAATATCTGTGTTTACTTCCTGTAGTCTGTTCATCCTGTCCAATGAGACAGTGAATATCTGGAGCCACCTGCTGGGCTTCCTGTTGTTCTTCACGCTGGGGATCTACGACATGGCGTCTGTGCTGCCTGCCACCGGGGCCTCCCGGGAGGACTATGTCATCTATTCCATAGGACTCTTCTGCTTCCAGGTGGGTACTATACCATACCTGGTGAGGTGCTTACTATACCATACCTGGTGAGGTGCTTACTATACCATACCTGGTGAGGTGCTTACTATACCATACCTGGTGAGGTGCTTACTATACCATACCTGGTGAGGTGCTTACTATACCATACCTGGTGAGGTGCTTACTATACCATACCTGGTGAGGTGCTTACTATACCATACCTGGTGAGGTGCTTACTATACCATACCTGGTGAGGTGCTTACTATACCATACCTGGTGAGGTGCTTACTATACCATACCTGGTGAGGTGCTTACTATACCATACCTGGTGAGGTGCTTACTATACCATACCTGGTGAGGTGCTTACTATACCATACCTGGTGAGGTGCTTACTATACCATACCTGGTGAGGTGCTTACTATACCATACCTGGTGAGGTGCTTACTATACCATACCTGGTGAGGTGCTTACTATACCATACCTGGTGAGGTGCTTACTATACCATACCTGGTGAGGTGCTTACTATACCATACCTGGTGAGGTGCTTACTATACCATACCTGGTGAGGTGCTTACTATACCATACCTGGTGAGGTGCTTACTATACCATACCCGGTGAGGTGCTTACTATACCATACCCGGTGAGGTGCTTACTATGCCATACCCGGTGAGGTGCTTACTATACCATACCCGGTGAGGTGCTTACTATACCATACCCGGTGAGGTGCTTACTATACCATACCCGGTGGGGTGCTTACTATGCCATACCCGGTGGGGTGTTTACTATGCCATACCCGGTGGGGTGTTTACTATGCCATACCCGGTGGGGTGCTTACTATGCCATACCCGGTGGGGTGTTTACTATACCATACCCGGTGAGGTGCTTACTATGCCATACCCGGTGGGGTGTTTACTATACCATACCCGGTGAGGTGCTTACTATGCCATACCCGGTGGGGTGTTTACTATACCATACCTGGTGGGGGAGTGAGTGACACTATACTGCCCTACAAAATGGCACAATGGATGAATCTCAATTGTATTTCCTTGATTCGTGTCCTCAACTCATTGCAAGAGGAAGTCAGAGGAGAGGAACCTCGTATTTTCTCCTCCAATTCGTTTTAAGAAGGAGATGAGGAGAGTACACAAGTAATCAAGAATATAGCCTACACCACTTCTCTGAGCGGTAACAGACAGTCAATCTGAATAGCCACTGCAACCAGATTCATATTCTAAGTTCCATGACCTTCAATGACCTTAGATAAGCCAAAATATGAGGAATGTAGCTTTCATTCAAAGCATTTCTTCTCTGAAATAGTTTTGTTCTCTCTGTTCAGCCGTTGTGTACGCTCCTCCTGACATAGTTTAATGAACTACTTCCCCTACTGTCAGAGCAGCTCACAGATTACTGCACCTGTACATAGCCTATCTATAATTTAGCCCAAACAACTACCTCTTCCCCTACTGTATTTATTTATTTTGCTCCTTTGCACCCCATTATTTCTATCTCTACTTGGCACATTCTTCCACTGCAAATCAACCATTCCAGTGTTTTACTTGCTATATTGTATTTACTTCGCCACCATGGCCTTTTTTTTTTTTGGCCTTCACCTCCCTTATCTCACCTCATTTGCTCACATTGTATATAGACTTATTTTTCTACTGTATTATTGACTGTATGTTTGTTTTACTCCATGTGTAGCTCTGTGTTGTTGTATGTGTCGAACTGCTTTGCTTTATCTTGGCCAGGTCGCAATTGTAAATGAGAACTTGTTCTCAACTTGCCTACCTGGTTAAATAAAGGTGGGGGGGGGGAAAAATGACATGGTCTCTGCTCTGTCCAGCTCTGTATGCTGTGCTCTGTGGGATACCACCTGTTCTGCTGTCACCGCTCAGAGAAGACCAGTCGCCGCTGGATGGCTCTGGACTACGCTGGCATCTCCATAGGCATCCTGGGCTGCTACGTACCTGGGGTCTTCTACGCATTCTACTGCAATAACGTATGTAACAAACTTCTAACCACGTAAAACGCTTTTCCTTGCTGTTACCTCACTTGACTTTCCCCAGCTGTAGTTCAGTTTGCATGAAATCCACAACTTCCGGGACAGCTTGACATGTAAAGGGTTTTGTGTACGAGGTGAGGTGTAGTAGTGTGGATGGGTTTAGGTTTGATAGGAGTCGATATAATCCATCCAGTGGGGATCGTTTACCTGGCCTGAACAGCACCCTCTGAAGGAGGCCTCAGTCAACACGTTATCCCGCTTCTGTTGGGGGCATCATCAGCTGTTATCCTGCTTCTGTTGGGGGGCATCAGCTGTTATCCCGCTTCTGTTGGGGGGCATCAGCTGTTATCCTGCTTCTGTTGGGGGGCATCATCAGCTGTTATCCTGCTTCTGTTGGGGGGCATCATCAGCTGTTATCCTGCTTCTGTTGGGGGGCATCATCAGCTGTTATCCTGCTTCTGTTGGGGGGCATCATCATCAGCTGTTATCCCGCTTCTGTTGGGGGGCATCAGCTGTTATCCCACTTCTGTTGGGGGGCATCATCAGCTGTTATCCCGCTTCTGTTGGGGGCATCGTCAGCTGTTATCCTGCTTCTGGTGGGGGCATCATCAGCTGTTATCCTGCTTCTGTTGGGGGGCATCATCAGCTGTTATCCCACTTCTGTTGGGGGGCATCATCAGCTGTTATCCCGCTTCTGTTGGGGGGCATCATCAGCTGTTATCCCGCTTCTGTTGGGGGCATCATCAGCTGTTATCCCGCTTCTGTTGGGGGCATCATCATCAGCTGTTATCCCGCTTCTGTTGGGGGCATCATCAGCTGTTATCCTGCTTCTGTTGGGGGCATCATCAGCTGTTATCCTGCTTCTGTTGGGGGCATCATCAGCTGTTATCCTGCTTCTGTTGGGGGCATCAGCTGTTATCCTGCTTCTGTTGGGGGGCATCATCAGCTGTTATCCCGCTTCTGTTGGGGGGCATCATCAGCTGTTATCCCGCTTCTGTTGGGGGCATCATCAGCTGTTATCCTGCTTCTGTTGGGGGGCATCATCAGCTGTTATCCTGCTTCTGTTGGGGGGCATCAGCTGTTATCCCGCTTCTGTTGGGGGGCATCATCAGCTGTTATCCCGCTTCTGTTGGGGGGCATCATCAGCTGTTATCCCGCTTCTGTTGGGGGGCATCATCAGCTGTTATCCCGCTTCTGTTGGGGGCATCATCAGCTGTTATCCCGCTTCTGTTGGGGGCATCATCAGCTGTTATCCCGCTTCTGTTGGGGGCATCATCAGCTGTTATCCCGCTTCTGTTGGGGGGCATCATCAGCTGTTATCCCGCTTCTGTTGGGGGGCATCATCAGCTGTTATCCCGCTTCTGTTGGGGGGCATCATCAGCTGTTATCCCGCTTCTGTTGGGGGGCATCATCAGCTGTTATCCCGCTTCTGTTGGGGGGCATCATCAGCTGTTATCCCGCTTCTGTTGGGGGGCATCATCAGCTGTTATCCCGCTTCTGTTGGGGGGCATCATCAGCTGTTATCCCGCTTCTGTTGGGGGCATCATCCGCTGTTATCCCGCTTCTGTTGGGGGCATCATCCGCTGTTATCCCGCTTCTGTTGGGGGGCATCATCAGCTGTTATCCCGCTTCTGTTGGGGGGCATCATCAGCTGTTATCCCGCTTCTGTTGGGGGCATCATCATCAGCTGTTATCCTGCTTCTGTTGGGGGCATCATCATCAGCTGTTATCCTGCTTCTGTTGGGGGGCATCAGCTGTTATCCCGCTTCTGTTGGGGGGCATCATCAGCTGTTATCCTGCTTCTGTTGGGGGCATCATCAGCTGTTATCCTGCTTCTGTTGGGGGCATCATCAGCTGTTATCCTGCTTCTGTTGGGGGCATCATCAGCTGTTATCCTGCTTCTGTTGGGGGCATCGTCAGCTGTTATCCTGCTTCTGTTGGGGGCATCGTCAGCTGTTATCCTGCTTCTGTTGGGGGCATCGTCAGCTGTTATCCTGCTTCTGTTGGGGGGCATCGTCAGCTGTTATCCCGCTTCTGTTGGGGGGCATCATCAGCTGTTATCCTGCTTCTGTTGGGGGCATCATCAGCTGTTATCCTGCTTCTGTTGGGGGCATCACTTGCGCAGGAGAAATGGAGCAAGAGCTGCCGTTCTGAAAAAAGGGCAAACAGAATTTCACTAGGAATGAAGACACTTACGGATTTCCTGGCACTGACCAGCTGGGCTAGTAGACTGCGATTTCTACTAGCCTCGGTAACATTCGGGTTCAATATCTGTGCCATACGATGTTTGAAAATTCCCGAATTTTAGTGGTCTGTTGGGCTAGTTGGTAATTGTTAAAGACTCCAGCCACCCAAGCAATAGACAGGTCTCTCTCTTTCTGCATGGAAAGCCGTACCTGAGCAACAAGTCTGACACCAACAGGCTCCTGAACACCTTCTATCCCCAAGCCTGCTAAGACTGCTAAATACCTAACAGAATGGCTACACAGACTATCTGATTTGACCCTTATTTTATTTTTGCACATTGTATATAGCTACTGACCCTGGAACTGAGCCTGTATGTAGCTACTGACCCTGGAACTGTGCCTATATGTAGCTACTGACCCTGGAACTGAGCCTGTATATAGCTACTGACCCTGGAACTGAGCCTGTATATAGCTACTGACCCTGGAACTGAGCCTGTATATAGCTACTGACCCTGGAACTGAGCCTGTATATAGCTACTGACCCTGGAACTGAGCCTGTATATAGCTACTGACCCTGGAACTGAGCCTGTATATAGCTACTGACCCTGGAACTGAGCCTGTATATAGCTACTGACCCTGGAACTGAGCCTGTATATAGCTACTGACCCTGGAACTGAGCCTGTATATAGCTACTGACCCTGGAACTGAGCCTGTATATAGCTACTGACCCTGGAACTGAGCCTGTATATAGCTTACTTACTTCTCGTGTTCTTATTTCTCATGTATTATATTATTATTATGGGAAAGAGCCGGAAAGAAATGTTTTTCACTGTACAGTCTGAAAAGTACTGACCTCGGGCTAGCGGGCTGGCTTCACTGACCTCGGGCTAGCCGGCTGGCTTCACTGACCTCGGGCTGGCTTCACTGACCTCGGGCTAGCCGGCTGGCTTCACTGACCTCGGGCTAGCCGGTTGGCTTCACTGACCTCGGGCTAGCGGGCTGGCTTCACTGACCTCGGGCTAGCCGGCTGGCTTCACTGACCTCGGGCTGGCTTCACTGACCTCGGGCTAGCCGGCTGGCTGCACTGACATCGGGCTAGCCGGCTGGCTTCACTGACATCGGGCTAGCCGGCTGGCTTCACTGACCTCGGGCTAGCCGGCTGGCTTCACTGACCTCGGGCTAGCCGGCTGGCTTCACTGACCTCGGGCTAGCCGGCTGGCTTCACTGACCTCGGGCTAGCCGGCTGGCTTCACTGACCTCGGGCTAGCCGGCTGGCTTCACTGACCTCGGGCTGGCTTCACTGACCTCGGGCTAGCCGGCTGGCTTCACTGACCTCGGGCTAGCGGGCTGGCATCACTGACCTCGGGCAGGCTTTACTAACCTCAGGCTAGCGGGCTTGCTTCACTGACCTCAGGCTAGCGGGCTTGCTTCACTGACCTCAGGCTAGCGGGCTTGCTTCACTGACCTCGGGCTAGCCGGCAGGCTTTACTAACCTCAGGCTAGCGGGCTGGCTTCACTGACCTCAGGCAGGCTTTACTGACCTCGGGCTAGCCGGCAGGCTTTACTAACCTCAGGCTAGCGGGCTTGCTTCACTGACCTCAGGCTAGCGGGCTTGCTTCACTGACCTCGGGCTAGCCGGCTGGCTTTACTAACCTCAGGCTAGCGGGCTGGCTTCACTGACCTCAGGCAGGCTTTACTGACCTCGGGCTAGCCGGCAGGCTTTACTAACCTCAGGCTAGCGGGCTTGCTTCACTGACCTCAGGCTAGCGGGCTTGCTTCACTGACCTCAGGCTAGCGGGCTTGCTTCACTGACCTCGGGCTAGCCGGCTGGCTTTACTAACCTCAGGCTAGCGGGCGGGCTTCACTGACCTCAGGCTAGCGGGCTGGCTTTACTAACCTCAGGCTAGCCGGCTGGCTTCACTGACCTCAGGCTAGCCGGCTGGCTTCACTGACCTCAGGCTAGCCGGCTGGCTTCACTGACCTCAGGCTAGCCGGCTGGCTTCACTGACCTCAGGCTAGCCGGCTGGCTTCACTGACCTCAGGCTAGCGGGCAGGCTTCACTGACCTCGGGCAGGCTTCACTGACCTCGGGCAGGCTTCACTGACCTCAGGCTAGCGGGCTGGCTTCACTGACCTCGGGCTGGCTTCACTGACCTCGGGCTAGCCGGCTGGCTTCACTGACCTCGGGCAGGCTTCACTGACCTCGGGCTAGCCGGCTGGCTTCACTGACCTCGGGCTAGCCGGCTGGCTTCACTGACCTCGGGCTAGCCGGCTGGCTTCACTGACCTCGGGCTAGCCGGCTGGCTTCACTGACCTCGGGCTAGCCGGCTGGCTTCACTGACCTCAGGCTAGCGGGCTGGCTTCACTGACCTCAGGCTAGCGGGCTGGCTTCACTGACCTCGGGCAGGCTTCACTGACCTCGGGCTAGCCGGCTGGCTTCACTGACCTCGGGCAGGCTTCACTGACCTCAGGCTAGCGGGCTGGCATCACTGACCTCGGGCAGGCTTCACTGACCTCAGGCTAGCGGGCAGGCTTCACTGACCTCAGGCAGGCTTCACTGACCTCGGGCTAGCCGGCTGGCTTCACTGACCTCGGGCTAGCCGGCTGGCTTCACTGACCTCGGGCTAGCGGGCTGGCTTCACTGACCTCGGACTAGCCGGCTGGCTTCACTGACCTCGGGCTGGCTTCACTGACCTCGGGCTAGCTGGCTGGCTTCACTGACCTCGGGCTAGCCGGCTGGCTTCACTGACCTCGGGCAGGCTTCACTGACCTCGGGCTAGCGGGCTGGCATCACTGACCTCGGGCAGGCTTTACTAACCTCAGGCTAGCGGGCAGGCTTTACTAACCTCAGGCTAGCGGGCTTGCTTCACTGACCTCAGGCTAGCGGGCTTGCTTCACTGACCTCGGGCTAGCCGGCAGGCTTTACTAACCTCAGGCTAGCGGGCTGGCTTCACTGACCTCAGGCAGGCTTTACTGACCTCGGGCTAGCCGGCAGGCTTTACTAACCTCAGGCTAGCGGGCTTGCTTCACTGACCTCAGGCTAGCGGGCTTGCTTCACTGACCTCGGGCTAGCCGGCTGGCTTTACTAACCTCAGGCTAGCGGGCTGGCTTCACTGACCTCAGGCAGGCTTTACTGACCTCGGGCTAGCCGGCAGGCTTTACTAACCTTAGGCTAGCGGGCTTGCTTCACTGACCTCAGGCTAGCGGGCTTGCTTCACTGACCTCGGGCTAGCCGGCTGGCTTTACTAACCTCAGGCTAGCGGGCTGGCTTCACTGACCTCAGGCTAGCGGGCTGGCTTTACTAACCTCAGGCTAGCCGGCTGGCTTCACTGACCTCAGGCTAGCCGGCTGGCTTCACTGACCTCAGGCTAGCGGGCTGGCTTCACTGACCTCAGGCTAGCGGGCTGGCTTCACTGACCTCGGGCAGGCTTCACTGACCTCGGGCTAGCCGGCTGGCTTCACTGACCTCGGGCAGGCTTCACTGACCTCAGGCTAGCGGGCTGGCTTCACTGACCTCGGGCTGGCTTCACTGACCTCGGGCTAGCCAGCTGGCTTCACTGACCTCGGGCAGGCTTCACTGACCTCGGGCTAGCCGGCTGGCTTCACTGACCTCGGGCTAGCCGGCTGGCTTCACTGACCTCAGGCTAGCGGGCTGGCTTCACTGACCTCAGGCTAGCGGGCTGGCTTCACTGACCTCAGGCTAGCGGGCTGGCTTCACTGACCTCAGGCTAGCGGGCTGGCTTCACTGACCTCAGGCTAGCGGGCTGGCTTCACTGACCTCAGGCTAGCGGGCAGGCTTCACTGACCTCGGGCTAGCCGGCTGGCTTCACTGACCTCGGGCAGGCTTCACTGACCTCAGGCTAGCGGGCAGGCTTCACTGACCTCAGGCTAGCGGGCAGGCTTCACTGACCTCAGGCTAGCGGGCAGGCTTCACTGACCTCAGGCTAGCGGGCAGGCTTCACTGACCTCAGGCTAGCGGGCAGGCTTCACTGACCTCAGGCTAGCGGGCAGGCTTCACTGACCTCAGGCTAGCGGGCAGGCTTCACTGACCTCAGGCTAGCGGGCAGGCTTCACTGACCTCAGGCTAGCGGGCAGGCTTCACTGACCTCAGGCTAGCGGGCAGGCTTCACTGACCTCAGGCTAGCGGGCAGGCTTCACTGACCTCAGGCTAGCGGGCTTGCTTCACTGACCTCGGGCTAGCGGGCAGGCTTCACTGACCTCGGGCTAGCGGGCTGGCTTCACTGACCTCGGGCTAGCGGGCTTGCTTCACTGACCTCGGGCTAGCGGGCTTGCTTCACTGACCTCGGGCTAGCGGGCAGGCTTCACTGACCTCAGGCTAGCGGGCAGGCTTCACTGACCTCAGGCTAGCGGGCTTGCTTCACTGACCTCAGGCTAGCGGGCAGGCTTCACTGACCTCAGGCTAGCGGGCAGGCTTCACTGACCTCAGGCTAGCGGGCAGGCTTCACTGACCTCAGGCTAGCGGGCAGGCTTCACTGACCTCAGGCTAGCGGGCAGGCTTCACTGACCTCGGGCTAGCGGGCAGGCTTCACTGACCTCGGGCTAGCGGGCTGGCTTCACTGACCTCGGGCTAGCGGGCAGGCTTCACTGACCTCGGGCTAGCGGGCAGGCTTCACTGACCTCGGGCTAGCGGGCAGGCTTCACTGACCTCAGGCTAGCGGGCAGGCTTCACTGACCTCAGGCTAGCGGGCAGGCTTCACTGACCTCGGGCTAGCGGGCTGGCTTCACTGACCTCAGGCTAGCGGGCAGGCTTCACTGACCTCAGGCTAGCGGGCTGGCTTCATTTTCCATCCCTGCATCTTTGTTCTGAACAGTTCTGTTTGACTCCTTAAGGACTCTCGTGTAGTAGTGGAGCCTACTTTCTCAGCTTTCACCATTTCTACATGGTGACCCTTGAAAAGAGTTCATTGAATGTATCACTTGAAATGCATTGTTCCCATCAAAAATAATACATGTTTCAGTTCATTGCTGCTCTGTACTGCTGAAAGAAAACCACTTAGACTTGGAAGTGTGGCCCGTCGGTTCCTTCTCCAGCCACCCCTCACGTGTTTCTGTCAGAGTTCTGGCGGCACCGCCAGTTAGCTTTTTCCCCCGCATATTGGAAGTGCTGGGTTATTGTGCCCCCCAGAACGCGGCTGAAATCTGCTCCAGTCAGAACCAGATGGCTGCGGTCCATCACTCCTGTTTACCCACCATATGACATTCACACATAGGGGAGACAACCATCTCCTCCCCTGCCTACCATGACTTCTCCACTCTGGGTGAATACTCAGCCGAGTCCCCAAAGAAAAAAGGTCTGGGTTTAAAAAAATACATCTGTTTTTAGTAATATAACTGAAATACAATGAAGTCACGCTTTGTGGAATGGGTTTATGAGGGATGGAAAATACTTGAAGTGTATATCCCAGTAGTCCTGTGTGTTGGTATTTTCCTTGTGAAAATGAAATCCCTGTGAATTCCACTCAAATTGGCAAGCGAGGGTATCTGAATAAATGCCCTGGAAAAGTATAGTTTATTTTTTAAACACTTGAAGAATATATAGGTCTACTTAATTAACAGGTGCAACACATTTCATATCCTCAGACCTTTGTGTGAGACATTGGGTGTATAAATATATTTTTTTGATTTAACTAGGCAAGTCAGTTAAGAACAAATTCTTATTTACAATGACGGCCAAACCCCGGGCGATGCTGGGCCATTTGTGCGCCACCCAATCACGTCCGGTTGTGATACAGCCTGGATTCGAACCAGGGTCTGTAGTGACGCCTGTGCCACTCGGGAGCCCCCCCCAGCAAATCAATCCATTTCTATTGTAAAAATTGACAATATCTGTTCTATTCCTTCTCATGTCAGTACTGGCGTCAGGTGTACCTGGTGACGGTGCTAGCTATGATCCTGGCGGTGTTCTTTGCCCAGATCCACCCCCACTACCTCAGCAAGCAGTGGCAGCGGCTCCGCTCCATTCTCTTCTGCAGCGTGGCCGGCTACGGCCTCATCCCCACCGTACACTGGGTCTGGCTCAACGGGGGCTTCTCTTCGGAGCTCGTACAGGTCAGCTAACTAATAGCCTACTGTCTCCAAAGGACTCTAAACTTTAAGGGCTGGTTTCCCGGACACTGATTAAGGCTCGTTCTGGACACCATCATCTGCTCAGTGGAGTATCTGTATTTTAGCCCAGGATACGACCTAAACTGTGTCTAGGAAACTACCCCTACGGGTCTTTTTCTAAATGTCACTCCTTGAATCGTCCCCTAGCGGACTACACCCAATGCAACTACACATTATCTAATATTCTTCTTATCTCCAGTCTTTTATTCCTCGTGTTCTGGGGATGTACGTGATCGCTGCCTTAGCCTTCATCTTCTACGTCTCGAAGGTCCCTGAACGCTACTTCCCAGGTACGCTCACGACTTTGAGTTCTTCCTCTCTTTACTTGCATCCTCTCGCCTTTTTCTTGGAAAAAGATTTGGAGAAGGTGTGAGTGGACTTTAGTCCGTCTCCTTTAAAATGGTTGAGAATTAAGCGGGGAGATGGAATCACAGGAAAAAATTGAGCCTAGATGACATTTCAGGTCCCTTGTTATGGTTAGGAAACCATGCATTCTTTAATGTTTTTTGTAAACCCATCATAACCATGCCTTTGCGTCTTCCCTCAGGTCAGTTGAACTACCTGGGCTCCAGCCACCAGGTGTGGCATGTTCTGGTCATTGTGATGTTCTACTGGTGGCACCAGGCTGCCCTCTTCATCTTAACGCACCGCCACAGCCACCCCTGCCCAGACTACACTGTGCACACCTAGGACTGCCCAGAGTAAACTACCCCCGGGCAGACTAGGACTGCCCAGAGTAAACTACCCCCAAGCAGACTAGGACTGCCCAGAGTAAACTACCCCCGGGCAGACTAGGACTGCCCAGAGTAAACTACCCCCAAGCAGACTAGGACTGCCCAGAGTAAACTACCCCCAAGCAGACTAGGACTGCCCAGGCAGACTATGACCTAGGACTGCCCAAGCTACCCCCAGCATGACGAGGACTGCCCAGGCTACCCCTAGTGTAACAGAGTAGGCCTCGTCCAGGCCCATCCCTGGGCTCGAACCTGGACCCTTCTGCACAACACTCACAAAGCAGCGTTACGTCACCCCACACAAATAACTACTTCAAGGACTGCTGCTACAAAGACAGATGGACGGAGCCAGAATAAGCTTGGGATCCCACTTCTGCCACCATGGAGCGGCCATGCCAGAGACAGACCAAGGCAGTACCAACCACAACAAGTCAAATCCCACCCAGTCAACCATTTTGAAATGCTTTGGATAATAGCATCTACTAAATAGAATATATTATGAAATGCTCCGGTGACTGGCTGCAGGATCTTTAGGTAGTGGGATGATGTCACACTACTGAATGAAATGCTCCGGTGACTGGCTGCAGGATCTTTAGGTAGTGGGATGATGTCACACTACTGAATGAAATGCTCTGGTGACTGGCTGCAGGATCTTTAGGTAGTGGGATGATGTCACACTACTGAATGAAATGCTCCGGTGACTGGCTGCAGGATCTTTAGGTAGTGGGATGATGTCACACTACTGAATGAAATGCTCCGGTGACTGGCTGCAGGATCTTTATGTAGTGGGATGATGTCACACTACTGAATGAAATGCTCTGGTGACTGGCTGCAGGATCTTTAGGTAGTGGGATGATGTCACACTACTGAATGAAATGCTCTGGTGACTGGCTGCAGGATCTTTAGCTAGTGGGATGATGTCACACTACTGAATGAAATGCTCTGGTGACTGGCTGCAGGATCTTTAGGTAGTGGGATGATGTCACACTACTGAATGAAATGCTCTGGTGACTGGCTGCAGGATCTTTAGGTAGTGGGATGATGTCACACTGAATGAAATGCTCTGGTGACTGGCTGCAGGATCTTTAGGTAGTGGGATGATGTCACACTACTGAATGAAATGCTCTGGTGACTGGCTGCAGGATCTTTAGGTAGTGGGATGATGTCACACTACTGAATGAAATGCTCTGGTGACTGGCTGCAGGATCTTTAGGTAGTGGGATGATGTCACACTACTGAATGAAATGCTCTGGTGACTGGCTGCAGGATCTTTAGGTAGTGGGATGATGTCACACTACTGAATGGAATGCTCCGGTGACTGGCTGCAGGATCTTTAGGTAGTGGGATGATGTCACACTACTGAATGAAATGCTCCGGTGACTGGCTGCAGGATCTTTAGGTAGTGGGATGATGTCACACTACTGAATGAAATGCTCCGGTGACTGGCTGCAGGATCTTTAGGTAGTGGGATGATGTCACACTACTGAATGGAATGCTCCGGTGACTGGCTGCAGGATCTTTAGGTAGTGGGATGATGTCACACTACTGAATGGAATGCTCCGGTGACTGGCTGCAGGATCTTTAGGTAGTGGGATGATGTCACACTACTGAATGAAATGCTCTGGTGACTGGCTGTAGGATCTTTAGGTAGTGGGATGATGTCACACTACTGAATGAAATGCTCCGGTGACTGGCTGCAGGATCTTTAGGTAGTGGGATGATGTCACACTACTGAATGAAATGCTCTGGTGACTGGCTGCAGGATCTTTAGGTAGTGGGATGATGTCACACTACTGAATGAAATGCTCTGGTGACTGGCTGCAGGATCTTTAGGTAGTGGGATGATGTCACACTGAATGAAATGCTCTGGTGACTGGCTGCAGGATCTTTAGGTAGTGGGATGATGTCACACTACTGAATGAAATGCTCTGGTGACTGGCTGCAGGATCTTTAGGTAGTGGGATGATGTCACACTACTGAATGAAATGCTCTGGTGACTGGCTGCAGGATCTTTAGGTAGTGGGATGATGTCACACTACTGAATGAAATGCTCTGGTGACTGGCTGCAGGATCTTTAGGTAGTGGGATGATGTCACACTACTGAATGGAATGCTCCGGTGACTGGCTGCAGGATCTTTAGGTAGTGGGATGATGTCACACTACTGAATGAAATGCTCCGGTGACTGGCTGCAGGATCTTTAGGTAGTGGGATGATGTCACACTACTGAATGAAATGCTCCGGTGACTGGCTGCAGGATCTTTAGGTAGTGGGATGATGTCACACTACTGAATGGAATGCTCCGGTGACTGGCTGCAGGATCTTTAGGTAGTGGGATGATGTCACACTACTGAATGGAATGCTCCGGTGACTGGCTGCAGGATCTTTAGGTAGTGGGATGATGTCACACTACTGAATGAAATGCTCTGGTGACTGGCTGTAGGATCTTTAGGTAGTGGGATGATGTCACACTACTGAATGAAATGCTCCGGTGACTGGCTGCAGGATCTTTAGGTAGTGGGATGATGTCACACTACTGAATGAAATGCTCTGGTGACTGGCTGCAGGATCTTTAGGTAGTGGGATGATGTCACACTACTGAATGAAATGCTCTGGTGACTGGCTGTAGGATCTTTAGGTAGTGGGATGATGTCACACTACTGAATGAAATGCTCCGGTGACTGGCTGCAGGATCTTTAGGTAGTGGGATGATGTCACACTACTGAATGAAATGCTCTGGTGACTGGCTGCAGGATCTTTAGGTAGTGGGATGATGTCACACTACTTTGCTCCAGGTGTAGGTTGACCAAGCGCACAGACTCGGCCTGAAAGCTGGCATTGGGAACAACAATACGATACTCCCGAGACTAATTCTACTTAGCTAGTTGTTTGTAGCTGGAGCAGCAGTGTTTACTCCAGGCCTGGTACTGCCCCCCCCCCCCCCCCCCCTTTTTCCAATCTGCTGCTACAGGAACACACCTAAAGCACTCGCAAGGTCCTTCCTCTTTCTCTGAACAACATCCTGTTAACTGTTCATACAGATGTGTACTGTGTGTTTTTTTTAAAGTGAACAATGTTTTGTAGTCTCTTAATTAAGTGCTTATCCTGATCCTATACCAGGTAGCACTTCTGATTTATATATTTTAACATTTTCTTGTTAGTAACGAAGAGACTTAATTTGAACTGCATCAGTATTCACTGATGGTATAACACTGAGGTGTGTGAAACACTTCACAGGGCAGTGAAGAAATATGACAACTTAACTTTGATTAAAAGCAATCATGTTGGGGAGCTTATATTGGCTGAAGTGGTTCCCGCTGAATGTACTCAGACCCCCTGCCTTATTCCACATGTTGTGTTAAAGCCTGAAATATATTTAATACACATTTTGAATGCTGTCACCCATCTACACACACTACCCCATAATGAAAACGTGTTTTGGGGAAATGTTAGCTAATTTATTGAAAAGTGAAAAACAGAAATATCTAATTTACATAAGTATTCAACCCCCTGAGTCAATACATGTTAGAATCACCTTTGGAAGCGAATACAGCTGTGAGTCTTTCTGGGTAAGTCGCTAAGAGCTTTGCCCAGCTGAATTGTACAATATTTGCACATCATTTTTTTAACAAATTCTTTAAACTCTGTCAAGTTGGTTGTTCATCATTGCTAGACAGCCATGTTCAAGTCTTGCCATGGATTTTAATGCTGATTTAAGTCCAAACTAACTCAGCCACATTCAATGTCGTCTTGGTAAGCAACTGTAGTGTATATTTGGCCTTGTGTTTTAGGTTATTGTCCTGCTGAAAGGTGAATGTGTCTCCCAGAAAGCAGACTGAACCAGGTTTTCCTCTGTTTAGATATATCCTGTTTCTTTTTATCCTAAAAAAAAAACTCCCTAGTCCTTGCCAATGACAAACATACCCATAACATGATGCAGCCACCACCATACTTGATGTTGTTTGCTCCAAACATAATGCTTTGTATTCAGGACAAATATTTTTTATTCTGTACAGGCTTCCTTTTCATGCTAGTATTGTAGAGTAACTACAATGTTGTTGATCCATCCTCAGTTTTCTATCATAGTGAAATCCCTGAATGGTTTCCTTCCTCACCGGTAACTAAGCTAGGAAGGACACCTGTATCTTTGCGTATCGATACACCATCCAAGGTGTAATTAATAACTTCAACATATTCCAAGTTGTTTTTTACCCATCTACTAGGTTCCCTTCTTTACGAGACATTGGAAAACCTCCCTGGTCTGTGTTTGAAATTACCTGCTCGACTGAGGGACCTTACAGTAATCCTATGTAATGTATGTGTGGGGTAGTCATTAAAAAAAAATCACAATTATGGCACACAGAGTCCATGCAACTTTATGACATGTTAAGCAAATTTGTACTCCTGAACTTGTTTAGGCTTTCCATAACAAAGGGGTTGAATACTTATTGACTCAAGACATTTCCGATTTTCATGTTTTGTAAAAAATATAATTCAATATTATGGGGGTATTGTGCGTAGACCAGTGACACAATCTCAATTTTATTCATTTTAAAATTCAGGCTGTAACAGTGTAAAAAGTCAAAGGGGTGTGAATGCTTTGGATGGATCTTTCGTTATGAATCTAGGCCTAATTAGACTTTGAAGAAAAATAAGTGAAATAAAAAGGAAACTTTTTGGTTTTCACAATAGTGGAATCAAGTATTTAAGAATCTCTTTGAATGTATGCGCTCCTTTTGAACTTGGCTATATATATATATGTTGTAATGTCATTGACAACCGTACTGTAGCCCTTTGTTATGCATTGATTTTGTTTGGGATAGTCACTGACTTATGAACGCATTACACTGTGCAGCATTGTAGCAAATGACACTTAGGTCTAACTATCAGTAGGAATATGTATAAACATATGCTGTTCAGGAGGCTAACAAAACAATGCTCATATGATGTGCTATTTGACTGTGTTGTCTGTTTTCTTGATCTGTTAGACTGCTGGGACCTTGTTAGTGTTAAGCTACAGGTGACATAGACCCTGTCTGCCTTAGAGGATAAAGCTACAGTCATGTGTTTTAGTTATTTCTATTGAAAACCCTACTAGGGTTATGTGCAATGACAATGTTTTGTAAATGTGTAATATTTAACCTTAAAGTTGTAGAATGACAAGCTTGTATTTTTCTCACTATTTATAAAATACTACCCTTGTGAACAGGTTTATACATGGGATCTGGGCGTGTAATGATAAAGCATCTCTGAGTAGGACTGCTGATCTAGGATCAAGTCTCGCTGGTCCATGTAATCTTCATTATAATCTAAAACTGATCCTAGATCAGTAATCCTACTCTGAGACGCTGTAAGAATACAGGTCTTGGAAGTGTCTAAAATCCATTTTGTCGTAGGTCTTACTTTCTATGTTTCGTACTCCCAAGTTGTAGTAATAAAATACATATTGGATTACAGACTGAAGGCCATTTAATCCCCAAAAAATGTTTATTGCATTTAGACAACAAAATTATGGCAACTTGTTAAAATAAATATTATCCAATGGATTCCATAGGCAACTCCCAGCTGTTTAAGTATGTATGGTAGGTAAAGATCTTTCTGTAACATTGGTTTTATAATTACCAGACAATGGAAGAGTTGATGCTGAAAGTGCATTTCATTTGAACACGACCTGATTCTAATAGACTAATAAGTTGTACTTCTTTAGACCCACTTTCCCTTTATGAATGCATGGCTTGTGTTACCAAATCGACGAGAGAGTCTGTTTCAGGACTAAGAAGAGGTGGAAGTAGTCAGATATCGGGAGATTCAGTTTCACCACGTAGGAGAACAGTTGTGTTCTTCCTCTCAAGGTAAAATAACATCACTTTTTAAAATTAGAACAGAATTTAATTTACTGACACCGTTGTAATGCTAAAAGTATAGAAAACAAACCTAACATTGAAACGGTCCTAAATCATGAAAAAAAAAAAGCAATCTTTAAACAGAACCAAAATCCCTTTTCGTTCTATTATTTAAAGAATGCAATAAAAATAACAAAACCATAAAAATGTATCGCTATGTGTCTAGACTCTAAATGTAAAAATATGCATAGAAAAACGTCTATGTCGGGTGAAATATTACAGTGGTAAATGCCTACTCTGAAACGACTCATAGAAGGGTAACGTTAGCCCTTTGCTTAGCCAATGGTTTCCGAGGAACTGTGCAGCAGGGCAGAGCCATGCCCATATAAGGCTTTGTGGTGCTAAATTACTCATCTTATTGGTAGATCATGAAGGAGGCCACTATCTACACATAAAAGTTCTTTTGTTTTTTTTGCAGCAACTCAACCAGTCGGAACACTGAGCGAGCTTGTTTGTCACAGTGTGATCTTGAGTGAAACCGTTATCAATCGCCCAATCCTGTTAAAATGTCTCGATGCGATGCAGCATATAAGGCTTGTTAGAAAACAGGTACAGGCAGAAGTAGATGCGTACAGAACCTGAAATAAATCATCCATACTCCACAGGTTTACGTTGGTTTTGTTGATCCCAAAATCCAGTTACTAGCGTGTTAAAAATATTTTTAAGAAGAAAAAAAAAGCATTGGAAACACTTAGAGCCGTTGCTGGTAGTTTCATTTGGCCGAAAAGATAATCAACTACCACACCACCAATCTAGCTGCCATCCCTTGGATGGGAATTCACCCCCCTGGGGACTGCATAGGCTTGGCGTAACACAGCGATGTGATTGAGAAAGACAAGAGCACGAGTGTGTTTGTGGCGGGAAGACGAGTGAGACATTCACTGTTTGGAGGGGAAAGGCGCAGCTCCAAAAGGATCCAGCTCCACGAGCTGAGACGGCTGCTGCTGATGTCCAGGGTGAACCACCAGTTCTGTGAAGGGCACCGCCCCAAAGTCATCCATGATGTTCCCAACCCCCAGCGCCCCGTGGAGGGAGCTGGTCTGAGGCCTGCCATTGGCCGAAACTATGTCTGTCTTGCCGTCCATTAGACCTTGGTACTGGCCCTGGTTGAGTCGGCTGCCATCTTGAGGACCGAAAGGTTTGGCACCAAAGGGGTCCAAGATGGGGTCGATCTCACTAGGAAGGCTAGGTAGGGAAGACCCTTTGTCTTTGTCGGTCATCGTTACGCTGCCGACGCTGATGTTCTCCTTGGAATCTGAGGTGCTGAGGAACTCGTTGGAGCTCTGGGAGTCCCTCCTGCCGACCTTCTTGTGCCGGCGGACGCGCTCGGGGGTTCGGAAGCTGGGCTTGTTGCTCTTGCGGCTGCCGGTAGGCGTACCGTGGTGGCGCTTGCCGTTGCTGCCGCCGTCGGTGCTTCCAGAGAGCTTCCTCTGCCGTGAAGACAGCTTTTGGAGGCTGCGCTGCTTTAGCCTCTGCTGCTGGGGACTGGTCAAATCGTCGAAAGCTGGATGGAAGATGTCCTCGGCGCTCCTAGAGGTGGTTGGTGGCGGGGCCGTGGGGCCGGGCTGGAAGGGGGAGAAGCCGAACGGGTCGATAATCTCAGGGGACACAGGCGGGTTCTGACCCATAGAGACATCGCTGCTGCCGGTCTTGCCAGATTTGGAGAGGTTCCGGCTGAACGGAGCTTTTGTAAAGACATCAAACTCCTCCATGGCTTGGCTGGCCACGGTCTCCTGGCTCACCTGCCTGAAGGGAGCCGCGGAGAAGATATCTGCACTTTCTGTGGGGGACGCCACAGGGGGAAAGAAGGGCACCGCGCAAAACACATCGGCACCAAATATGTCCTTGATTCCACCACCACTAGGGGGAGCTCTAACAGGAGCCACACCGGGCGACTCGGAAGGTGTGATCATGATCAGCGTGGCCTCGGACTCCCCGCTCGGACTTCCCTCATGGGAGACAGTAGCTGCAGCAGCCACTGCCCCTCCTTTACCTCCTGGGAGCCTCTTTGAGCGTCCTCCCTTAGCTTTCCTGGGCTCGTAGTCCGAGTCGGAGCTGTGTTTGTCGTAATCCTCCTCGTCCTCCGAGTCCATTAACAGAGGCCTCTGGCCCAGCGTCTCCATTTCCTCCACATTTTCCAGTTCGTTGAAGAATTCTCCATGCTCTTGCTCGCTGTTCAGCCCTTCGTCCTCCTCCGGCTCGTCTTCCTCCTCGCTGCTCTTAGGGGAAGGAGGGTCCGACTCGAAGTCGCTGTCTGATTCACCGCCCGGTGGTTTGCGGGTCGTCTGTGAGCCGCCGTCAGAGGAGTTTCTCCTCCTGCTTGGTTTGTGCTCCTTGGCAAGAGGTTGCTGTAGCTGTTCCTCAAGGGCTGGCTGGCCCACAGGGACAGGAGCAGCGACAGGAGCGGTGACTGTAACAGGGGCAGCGGCTGGGATACTGAGCTCTTCAATAGGCTGATCTGTCATCACACTAGGACCTGTGGGATTGAAGCAGACAAGAGAATGTTACAAAAGACGGGAGAACTTGAAGATGTAAATTATATATAATTACCGGTAGCCTTTACACCCAAAGCTATACGTGACTATATATATACAGTGGGGAGAACAAGTATTTGATACACTGCAGGTTTTCCTACTTACAAAGCATGAAGAGGTCTGTAATTTGTATCATAGGTACACTTCAACTGTGGGAGACAGAATCTAAAACGAAAATCCAGAAAATCACATTGTATGATTTTTAAGTATTTGATACATCAGAAAAGCAGAACTTAATATTTGGTACAGAAACCTTTGTTTGCAATTACAGAGATCATACGTTTCCTGTAGTTCTTGACCAGGTTTGCACACACTGCAGCAGGGATTTTGGCCCACTCCTCCATACAGACCTTCTCCAGATCCTTCAGGTTTCGGGGCTGTCCCTGGGCAATACGGACTTTCAGCTCCCTCCAAAGATTTTCTATTGGGTTCAGGTCTGGAGACTGGCTAGGCCACTCCAGGACCTTGAGATGCTTCTACCAACCAGTAAGAATTCCGGCTCTCACAGACCTGTTAGTCCACTCCTTAGTGGCTGTGTGTTTCAGGTCGTTGTCATGCTGGAAGACCCAGCCACGACCCATCTTCAATGCTCTTACTGAGGGAAGAAGGTTGTTGGCCAAGATCTCGCGATACATGGCCCCATCCATCCTCCCCTCAATACGGTGCAGTCGTCCTGTCCCCTTTACAGAAAAGCATCCCCAAAGAATGATGTTTCCACCTCCATGCTTCACGGTTGGGATGTGTTCTTGGGGTTGTACTCATCCTTCTTCTTCCTCCAAACACGGCGAGTGGAGTTTAGACCAAAAAGCTCTATTTTTGTCTCATCAGACCACATGACCTTCTCCCATTCCTCCTCTGGATCATCCAGATGGTCATTGGCAAACTTCAGACGGGCCTGGACATGCGCTGGCTTGAGCAGGGGGACCTTGCGTGCGCTGCAGGATTTTAATCCATGGCGGTGTAGTGTGTTACTAATGGTTTTCTTTGAGACTGTGGTCCCAGCTCTCTTCAGGTCATTGACCAGGTCCTGCTGTGTAGTTCTGGGCTGATCCTTCACCTTCATGATCATTGATTCCCCACGAGGTGAGATCTTGCATGGAGCCCCAGACCGAGGGTGATTGACCGTCATCTTGAACTTCTTCCATTTTCTAATAATTGCGCCAACAGTTGTTGCCTTCTCACCACGCTGCTTGCCTATTGTCCTGTAGCCCATCCCAGCCCATCCCAGCTCTCTGGTCTTGGCCATTGTGGAGAGGTTGGAGTCTGTTTGATTGAGTGTGTGGACAGGTGTCTTTTATACAGGTAACGAGTTCAAACAGGTGCAGTTAATACAGGTAATGAGTGGAGAACAGGAGGGCTTCTTAAAGAAAAACTAAACAGGTCTGTGAGAGCCGGAATTCTTACTGGTTGGTAGGTTTTCAAATACTTATGTCATGCAATAAAATGCAAATTAATTACTTAAAAATCATACAATGTGTTTTTCTGGATTTTTGTTTTAGATTCCGTCTCTCACAGTTGAAGTGTACCTATGATAAAAAATTACAGACCTCTACATGCTTTGTAAGTAGGAAAACCTGCAAAATCGGCAGTGTATCAAATACTTGTTCTCCCCACTGTATATATACACACACATTGTATTATCTACCTTTTCTGTAACATTTAATTTGGTGCATGGAATTGAAGATCAATTTAGAAAATATTGCACTGTTAATACTAGTTGCAGCCAATGTTCTTGTTTGTGTAATTGTACATCATTGCCATTCCCAGAAAATTGCACTTCATACACAGAAAAAAAGATACAAAGTACAAAATCCTACTTTCAAGTTTAACAGATTTTCAGATTAAAATAATATGAAATGTCAAAGAAGCCTATGTTCCTAAAAAAACATTGAGATACAGATGGACCACGACTTAATACAACAAGGGTTTAAGATGACAATAGAGCACTCAGAGTAGATAGGGGATGGGGAGTGGGAGGGGCCATCTTTAAGACTTGAAACGTGATTATTGCTTTTGTTCTAAATCGAGTAACGATGCTTCTTATTACGTAGCTTTGCATGAGCTTTTGCGAGCTAGAAGGGCTCATAGGAGCAGGAGCCTATCTCTGTAGAGTGAGGCAGCTTGATGTACAAGTACACCCCCTGGACAGGAAGCTGGACAACGCTTCTTAGCGCTTGTAAATTCTAATATCACGAGGATGTAGTATTAGTCAAATCTGGATTAACCGACTGCTCTATTTGGGATTCTTCTGAGGTAACCTTGACGATCTCAGAATGATTTGAGAAAGCAAATCCCAACAGTTTGTTCCATTGTATTGGAGCAGACGGCACAGCAGAGGAGAATTATAGAAACTCATATGGTGCAAAAGCTGCTCTTTCTTTCTCTTTCTCAGAGGCCTAACTTGACCCCACTAACAACAGAAGGCTTCGGCGCAGCAGGAGAACAAACAAGATGTCTTTAAGACCAAAAAAAATGGTATCATATTTTTGAATTTATTTTTTAACTCCATAATTAAATGGAGCAATATAAGAATTATCTTTCTATCGCATTTCAACCCTTCAATCTTTGAATGCCAATTACTCTTTTCTACACAATCAAACACCTAATAGAAACCAGGTGTCTTTATGAGAAAGAATAGTGGTAACTGAATAGCATTTGTTCACTATGAATAAGTTAGTTGCGATAGAATGCCCGAACATAGCCCCCCCCTCCCCCCTGCTGTGCAGACAGAAATGGAAATCTGTTAACATCTGAAAATCTCTAAACTGGCAGGACATGACAGATAGAGGATTAAACAAAACCATTGTTCTACAGTAATGAACAAAGGCAACGATAAAGAGGGGGGAGGGCGGGTAGAAACAGAGAAAAACTAATTTTCAGAGAGCTTAAAACTTGAATGATTTATAAATGTATTTAATAAATGATTAACTGTTAATATCCTAATGATAACTTAACTGTATGTAACTCTTTTTTAAAAGGTAACTTTAATCTAAAGTATTACAAAAACAACTCTTCTTGCAGCCTTTGTTCATGAGTGTTTGTGAGTGAGGAAACCTTCTGAATCTGTTGGGACAAACCTGTCTATATGACAACCTAGTGACCACATGTCCTAATCTAACCTCCCACCTCAGTGGAACATCTTTTAATCAAAAACATTGCAACCTGGGGAGAAATACATGTATTTTCTGATGTTCTTTTTAGTTAAAAAAGAGACCGGCGGATGACACGGCCAAACACAGACCTTGTTAGACGTGGCATTAACAACAATGTACATGAATGATTTAAGCTTGTCAGGGACAGCAAAGGGTCAAGCTCTACTGTATATGTGGCTAGGGCTGGGTCTAATTCAAACATTAGAAAGACGTGTTCTATAATGCTTGCATGTGTTATCCTCTAGGATTTGTATTTTAACTTTAATTTATTTTACCCCCCCAAAAAATGAATCAAATGAAATGAGTCTGGCAGTGGGCTGAGGATGGGGGAACTCAGGACCATTCTGGTACCGTCAGGACATGGCCGCCCACTGGATTACCCAGAATTCTCTTCTGGCTGGCATCTGCTCCTTCCTCTGCTCACGATCTTACACCACCACCACCACGCACCAGGATGGCATCTGCTCCTTCCTCTAATGTCCTGTCCTGTAATGAGTAATGTCCTATATGTGTAATGTCCTGTAATGAGTAATGTAATGTCCTGTAATGAGTAATGTAATGTCCTGTATGTGTAATGTCCTGTAATGAGTAATGTCCTATATGTGTAATGTCCTGTAATGAGTAATGTAATGCCCTGTAATGAGTAATGTAATGTCCTGTATGTGTAATGTCCTGTAATGTGTAATGTCCTGTAATGTAATGTCCTGTAATGAGTAATGTCCTATATGTGTAATGTCCTGTAATGTGTAATGTAACGTCCTGTAATGAGTAATGTAACGTCCTGTAATGAGTAATGTCCTATATGTGTAATGTCCTGTAATGTGTAATGTAACGTCCTGTATTGAGTAATGTCCTATATGTGTAATGTCCTGTAATGTGTAATGTCCTGTAATGTATAATGTCCTGTAATGTGTAATGTAATGTCCTGTAATGAGTAATGTCCTGTAATGAGTAATGTCCTATATGTGTAATGTCCTGTAATGTGTAATGTAATGTCCTATATGTATAATGTCCTGTAATGTATAATGTCCTGTAATGTATAATGTCCTGTAATGTGTAATGTCCTGTAATGTGTAATGTCCTGTAATGAGTAATGTCCTGTAATGTATAATGTCCTGTAATGTGTAATGTCCTGTAATGTGTAATGTCATGTCCTGTAATGTATAATGTCCTGTATGTGTAATGTCCTGTATGTGTAATGTCCTGTAATGTGTAATGTAATGTCCTGTAATGTGTAATGTCCTGTAATGTGCAATGTCCTGTAATGTGTAATGTCCTGTAATGTGTAATGTCCTGTAATGTGTAATGTCCTGTAATGTGTAATGTCCTGTAATGTGTAATGTCCTGTAATGTGTAATGTCCTGTAATGTGTAATGTCCTGTATGTGTAATGTCCTGTAATGTGTAATGTAATGTATGTGTAATGTGTAATGTCCTGTAATGTGTAATGTCCTGTAATGTGTAATGTAATGTCCTGTAATGTGTAATGTCCTGTAATGTGTAATGTAATGTCCTGTAATGTGTAATGTCCTGTAATGTGTAATGTCCTAGATGTGTAATGTCCTGTAATGTGTAATGTCCTGTAATGTCCTGTAATGTGTATTGTAATGTCCTGTAATGTGTAATGTCCTGTAATGTCCTGTAATGTGTAATGTCCTGTAATGTCCTGTAATGTGTATTGTAATGTCCTGTAATGGGTAATGTCCTGTAATGTGTAATGTCCTAGATGTGTATTTTTGTGTATAACTGCTGACTGCTGCTACCTTGAACAAACCTCTCTTGCAAAAAAATATTTTAATTCAAATGAGTCTCACCACCACGATGTACTCAACCAGCGACCAGATTCTTCCTAGGATCTCCCAGAGGACCCTGCTGTGCTGTCCTGCTGTGCTACGTAATGAAAACACTTATGTCACCGTATATTATCTCAGAATGAGGTTAAGGACTTAAGCAGTTTTCACTTAATAATACATGGGGTTAAAATGTCTTGTTACTGGGGTTTATATAAAGCATCTCAGATTTCTGATCTAGGATCAGTTTAGCCTTTTAGATCAGAATGAAGAGACTGCTAGGACACAGGTAAGCACTTCAACCTTGATCAACACTCCTTCTCAGGGGGTTGAGATGGCACACCCTAACAATGCCCGTCTGTCACTGTCTGGTTAGGTCAACCTAACATAAATGGGATTAGTCCCATCAACCTACTACAGTAAACAACAGCCTAATCAACCACATCATATTATTATGCATCCTTGGCAGGGCTACATATGTTTACTGTCTTAACAGAGAAGCCACTGTGACGGGATAATACTGGCTGGGCTACATACACTCAGTGGCCATCAAGAACCGGGTCGGACCCCCCTATGCCTCCAGAACAGCTTGAATTATTCGGGGTGTGGAGACATTGCTCAATTGGTATCAAGGGACCTAACTTGTACAAAGAAAACATTCCCCATATCATTAAACCACGGCCACCAGCCTGTACCATTAACACTAAACAGGATGTGAGCAGTTGCCGAGGTCACTCGTTTCACCCATTCTAACGTTCCATCGAACAGTAACTGAATGCCTCGATGCCCGTCTGCCTGCTTTATACACAGCAAGCCACGTCCACGTGACTCACTGTTTGTAGAAGCTAATCATTTCGTGAACAGGGTGGTGTACCTAATAAACTGGCCAGTGTTTGCTCTCTCTGTTTCCACCTTCGAACAAAGACGTGACGGGGGATAATACTTAGGCCTAATCGTTTTGTCGTCTTTCAGATTTTATATATACACACACACGTTCAAAAGTTTGAGGTCACTTAGAAATGTACTTGTTTTTGAAAGAAAAGCACATTTTTTTTGTCCATTAAAATAACATTCAATTGATCAGAAATACAGTGTAAACATTGTTAATGTTGTAAATGACTTGTGGGTTCGATTACAGGCTCAAAATGGCTAGAAACAAAGAACTTTCTTCTGAAACTCGTCAGTCTATTCTTGTTCTGAGAAAGGAAGGCTATTCCATGCGCGAAATTGCCAAGAAACATAAGATCTCATGTAACGCTGTGAACTACTCCCTTCACAGAACAGAGCAAACTGTCTCTAACCAGAATAGAAAGAGTGGGAGGCCCCGGTGCACAACTGAGCAAGAGGACAAGTACATAGGAGTGTCTAGTTTGAGAAACAGATGCCTCACAAGTCCTCAACTGGCAGCTTCGTTAAATAGTACCCGCAAAACACCAGTCTCAACGTCAACAGTGAAGAGGCGACTCCGGGATGCTGGCCTTCTAGGCAGAGTTCCTCTGTCCAGTGTCTGTGTTCTTTTGCCCATCTTAATCTTTTATTTTTATTGGCCAGTCTGAGATATGGCTTTTTCTTTGCAACTCTGCCTGGAAGGCCAGCATCCTATCACCAAATGCAACATGCAACAATTTCAAAGATTTTACTGAGTTACAGTTCATATGAGGAAATCAGTAAATTTAATGAAATTCATTAGGCCCTAATCTATGGATTTAATATGACTGGGAATACAGATATGTATCTGTTGGTCACAGATACCTTTAAAAAAAAAAGGTAGGGGTGTGGATCAGAGAACCAGTCAGTATCTGGTGTGACCACCATTTGCCTCATGCAGCGGGACATTTCTTCCGCATGGAGTTGATCAGGCTGTTGATTGTGGCCTGTGGAATCGTGTCCCACTCCACTTCAATGGCTGTGCGAAATTGCTGGATATTGGCGTGAGCTGGAACACGCTGTCGATCCAGAGCATCCCAAACATGCTCAATGGGTGACCTGTCTGGTGAGTATGCAGGCCATGGAAGAATTGGGACATTTTCAGCTTTCAGGAATTATGTACAGATCCTTGTGACATGGGGCCGTGCATTATCATGCTGAAACATGAGGTGATGGCGGTGGATGAATGACACGACAATGGGCCTCAGGATCTCATCATGGTATCTCTGTGCATTCAAATTACCATCGATGAAATGCAATTGTGTTGTCTGTAGCTTATACCTGCTCATACCATAACCCCACCACCATGGGGCACTCTGTTCACAACGTTGACATCATCAAACCACTTGCCCACACGAAGCCATATACATGGTCTGCGGTTGTGCAGCCGGTTGGACGTACTGCCAAAGTCTTTAATTATTGCCAAATTCTCTCATTCAATTATTTGGCAACAGCTCTGGTGGACATTCCTGCAGTCAGCATGCCAATTGCACACTCCCTCAAAGCTTGAGACATCTGTGGCATTGTGTTGTGTGACAAAACGGCACATTTTAGAGCGGCCTTTAAATTGTCCCCAGCAAAAGGTGCACCTGTGTAATAATCATGCTATGCCACACCTGTCAGGTGGATGGATAATATTGGCAAAGGAGAAATGCTCAGTAACAGAGATGTAAACAAGTGTGTGCACAAAATGAGCGAAATTAGCTTTTTTTTTGTGCATATGGAAAATGTCTGGCATCTTTTATTTCAGCTCAGGAAACATGGGACCAACACACGTTGCGACTGACTTTTGCCCGAACGAGAGAACCCCCCCTCCCTACAGTATAACCCTAACCCTAACCCTACAGTATTACAAATCAGACATCATAGTCCTTTACATTCTCAAATCATTGCTATAATACATCTCACTCACCTAACGATATCTATGACGTAATTAAATTGAATATTTTATATTATAATATATTTTATATTAACCTGTATTTTAGCAGGGAAATGCCATCGAGACCAAAGCCTCTTTTTCAAGGGAGCCCTACATGTACACAAAGCATACAAAACGTACAACATTTACATTTAATACTATTGTCATAGGATTTAGAGGCCGAAGGAAGGCCACTGGCATTAAACAACTGAAAAAAAGGAATTTATTGCATTTTATCAATGGCAATTTGAATGCACAGACATACCGCGACAAGAAGCTGAAAATGTCCCAATTCTTCCACGGCCTGCATACTCAGACAGCCATTGAGGAGGTTTGGGTCGACGTGTACGACAGTGTGTTCTCCAGTTCCCGCCAATATCCAGCAAATTCGCACAGCCATTGAAGAGGAGTGGGACAACATTCCACAGCCATTGAAGCGGCGTGGAACAACATTCCACAGCCATTGAAGAGGAGTGGGACAACATTCCACAGCCATTGAAGCGGAGTGGGACAACATTCCACAGCCATTGAAGAGGAGTGGGACAACATTCCACAGCCATTTAAGAGTGGGACAACATTCCACAGCCATTGAAGAGGAGTGGGACAACATTCCACAGCCATTGAAGTGGAGTGGGACAACATTCCACAGCCATTGAAGCGGAGTGGGACAACATTCCACAGCCATTGAAGCGGAGTGGGACAACATTCCACAGCCATTGAAGCGGAGTGGGACAACATTCCACAGCCATTGAAGAGGAGTGGGACAACATTCCACAGCCATTGAAGAGGAGTGGGACAACATTCCACAGCCATTGAAGCGGAGTGGGACAACATTCCACAGCCATTGAAGAGGAGTGGGACAACATTCCACAGCCATTGAAGAGGAGTGGGACAACATTCCACAGCCATTGAAGCGGAGTGGGACAACATTCCACAGCCATTGAAGAGGAGTGGGACAACATTCCACAGCCATTGAAGAGGAGTGGGACAACATTCCACAGCCATTGAAGCGGAGTGGGACAACATTCCACAGCCATTGAAGAGGAGTGGGACAACATTCCACAGCCATTGAAGAGGAGTGGGACAACATTCCACAGCCATTGAAGAGGAGTGGGACAACATTCCACAGCCATTGAAGAGGACTGGGACAACATTCCACAGCCATTGAAGGGGAGTGGGACAACATTCCACAGCCATTGAAGAGGAGTGGGACAACATTCCACAGCCATTGAAGAGGAGTGGGACAACATTCCACAGCCATTGAAGAGGAGTGGGACAACATTCCACAGCCATCAGCCTAATCAACTCTATGCGAATGAGATTGTGTTGGGCTGCATGACGCAAATGAGTCACACCAGATACGAACTGGTTTTCTAATACCTTAAAAAAAAGGTATGTGACCAATCAATCCATAGATAAGGGTTTAATAAATGTATTTTCATTGACTGATTTCCTTATATGAACTGTTAAGTCAGGAAAATCTTTTAAAATTGTTACACGTTGCATTTATATTTTTGTTCAGTATATAAAATGCATTTTGCACAACTAACTAAAGCCCTTTATAAATTGTAATTAGCCTAAATGACACGTGAGGGGAGAAAAGACAGTCTTATTTCAAGCATTTCCCATCCACGTTTCCTTGATGAACTTTGACCTTTTTCCAAAAGAAGGTGAGAGAGGAGGTGAGCACATCTAATAGAGAAAAGGCCTGGGAGGTAGAGAGGACAGGAAGGAGGTAGAGAGGACAGGAAGAAAAGTAGGTAGAGAGGTCTATTAGAATGTAATTATGTGGGAAGGTGTACTGGAATTAGTTTTTAAAAAGGTCACATTTAAAAAGTATATTATATCAAATCTAATTAGCCAACACAAAATCCTCAAATCTAGTAGGGACTGAGGTGAATTTTGGTGAATAGGCCAAATCATAGAAAAGACAAGTTGTATGGACAGAAACTAAATGCCATGCATTAAGCATGTTACAGTCAGGGGCACATATTTCACTGGACTGTGATACAAAAAGAAGCAAAGGTGTGCTTTAGGAGCCTGCGGACGCCTCCCAGCGGCCGGGGAGGCTGTTTGGAGTGTTTATCAGACTGGATACATAAAAATAAAATAAAAAGTTATGTCCCTCCCCCCCCAAACACTTCTAAAACCAAAGTTGCGCCCCTGGTTACAGCCATGCATTAAACATATTAGTCATGCAGACATCAGCAAACACAGTTTGATCTCATGATCTTGCAGGACTGTGTTAGGATATTTTTTACTTGGGACTTTGCAATCAGATTGGATTTATAAAGAGACATAACCGCCATGCTTCATCTACAACTGATTAAACATCAAAGCTGGGATTTACCCCGTACATGTTCTCCACTCACAGGTTTTGAGATAGGCAGAGACAGTGAGCTGCTTATGGTTTAATGTCTTATTTCACCTGTTTACCTTTTCAAAAAAAGCACAGTCCGGTTTATATAACATGTTGGTTAAGGATTCCCCATACCCAAAGCACAATACTGTATATACAGTGCCTTTGGAAAGTATTCAGACCCCTTGACTTTTTCCACATTTTGTTACATTAGTCTTATTCTAAAATGTATTAAATTAATAAAAATCCTCAGCAATCTACACACAATACCCCATAATGCAAAGCAGAAACAGGTTAAGAAGTTATTGCAAATGTATAAAAAAACAGAAATACCTTATTTACATAAGTATTCAGACCCTTTGTTATGAGACTTGAAATTGAGCTCAGGTACATCCTGTTTCCATTGATCATCCGTGAGATGTTTCTACAACTTGATTAGAGTCCACCTGTGGTAAATTCAATTGATTGGACATGATTTGGAAAGGCACACACCTGTCTATATAAAGGTCCCACAGTTGACAGTGCATGTCAGAGCAAAAATAAAGCCATGAGGTCGAAGGAATTGTCAGTAGAGCTCCGAGACAGGATTGTGTCGAGGCACAGATCTGGGGAAGGGTACCAAAACATTTCTGCAGCATTGAAGGTCCCCGAGAACACAGTGGCCTCCATCATTCTGAAATGGAAGAAGTTTGGAACCACCAAGACTCTCCCTAGAGCTGGCCGCCCGGCCAAACTGAGCAATCGGGGGAGAAGGACCTTGGTCAGGGAGGTGCCAAGAACCCGATGATCACTCTGACAGAGCTCCAGAGTTCCTCTGTGGAGATGGGAGAACCTTCCAGAAGGGCAACTATCTCTGCAGCACTCCACCAATCAGGCATTTATGGTAGAGTGGCCAGACGGAAGCCAATCCTCAGTAAAAGGCACATGAGACCGCTTGGAGTTTGCCAAAAGGCACCTAAAGGTCTCAGACCATGAGAAACAGGATTCTCTGGTCTGATGAAACCAAGACTGAACTCTTTGACCTGAATGACAAGCGTCACGTCTTGAGGAAATCCCATCATGCTGTGGGGATGTTTTTCAGCGGCAGGGACTGGGAGACTAGTCAGGATCGAGGCAAAAATTATCAGAGCAAAGTACAGAGAGATCCTTGATGAAAACCTGCTCCAGAGCGCTCAGGACCTCAGACTGAGGCGAAGGTTCACCTTCCAACAGGACAACGACCCTAAGCACACAGCCAAGACAACGCAGGAGTGGCTTCGGGACAAGTCCTTGAGTGGCCCAGCCAGAGCCCGGACTTGAACCCTATCTAACAGCTCTGGAAACCAGAAAATAGCTGTGCAGCGACACTCCCCATCCAACCTGACAGAGCTTGAGAGGATCTGCAGAGAAGAATGGGAGAACCTACCCAAATACAGGTGTGCCAAGCTTGTAGCGTTAAACCCGAGACTCGAGGCTGTAATCACTGCAAAAGGTGCTTTTAACAAAATATTGAGTAACGGGTCTGAATACTTACGTAAATGTGATCTGTTTTTAATTTTTAATAAATTAGCAAAAGTTTCTAAAAACCTGTTTTTGCTTTGTCATTATGGGGTATTGTCTGTGGATTGATGAGGGAACATAATAATGTAATACTTTTTAGAATCAGGCTGTAACGTAACAAAACGTGGAAAAAGTCAAGGGGTCTGAATGCTTTCCCGAAGGCACTGTATAACATGTTGGTTAAGGATTCTCAATACCCAAAACATAAGCGTTGCTTCAATTCATTATCAGAACAAATGTCTGTCGCTTTTTTTGTTAGTCATTCAGGAGGTGCAGACCCACGAAGACAGCCATGTTAATCTGAGAAACATCTTGGTGTAACGATGGGCAGATAATACCACTCAGAAACCTACAAAACACCTCATCGTTTGGCATCTACTATTGAAAAAAGCTAGCAATAAAACAAACCCCCAAAAAATGGATATTGCTTTTGAATAATGTTTTTATTTATCACCATTAAGCATTTGTATATATATATATATATATATATATATATTTAAAAAAAACATTCACAGTATGGTACAAGATCATTTACATAGTTTTGTCTGTTAAAAAACAGATATTTTTTATTTTATTTTTTATATACAACTTATGCATTTAACGCAGTATATTTTCCTTTCCCAGGAGGCAGCTGCTGGAGTATAGCACAACAAACAACTTGCTTAACCAACAGTTCTGACATTCTTACAACAACCGATGAGTTACGTTTCACAGGAACAAACAGCCGTTATGAACATCTGTATGTCGATGTCAATGTTCTAAGATCAACAATGTTTTAAAGCAACCAAATATAAAAATGATGAAGGTTTGAGGCCGTTTCACCACAGTAACAAAGGGCTAGGAAGTGAAACCAATGACCCAAATCAAATAATTAACATTTGTAAATAAGAACAAAATATATCAATGTAAACACAACATATTCAATACTGTTTTTGAACGCTGCTGGGAGGTTTTAACCATCCAAACTTTTCACTACCATTTCCTGTTTGTCTTGAACTTGATCATCAGTGTAATTAACGGCTCAAGTCATTCTTGTAATTAAAATGGCTTTTTTTCTCTCTTTCTTATTGAAAGAAACAACAGATGAAACATGAATGGCTGTTGAATCAGAAATCTGTCCACCAATACACTATTTCAACAAGATGTTTCTGAGTATGGCTGTCTTGCATTACAACATGGAAACAATAACACAAGTTAAACTAATAATAAGTGTACAATGGATTTATCCAAATGGTCAAGAGTACAGAGCTCTTAAATTGACAATGAAATGCAACAGAATGACTGGGGTATTGAGGAATCCAGCAATTCCCTTCTCCCTTGTTAATGGTTAAACTTACCTTTGGAAAATAAATAGAATATATGGACGTATTATCAAGGAATGCAAGAAGTGTTTATTACTGTATAGGCAAGTGTGCATAACTGAAGCCTGCTGCTGTCAGACCCAGCAGTGGAGACTCCAGGCCTGCTGCTGTCAGACCCAGCAGTGGAGACTCCAGGCCTGCTGCTGTCAGACCCAGCAGTGGAGACTCCAGGCCCGCTGCTGTCAGACCCAGCAGTGGAGACTCCAGGCCCGCTGCTGTCAGACCCAGCAGTGGAGACTCCAGGCCCGCTGCTGTCAGACCCAGCAGTGGAGACTCCAGGCCTGCTGCTGTCAGACCCAGCAGTGGAGACTCCAGGCCTGCTGCTGTCAGACCCAGCAGTGGAGACTCCAGGCCTGCTGCTGTCAGACCCAGCAGTGGCAGCAGAACCAGATGTACTATAGCATACAACCCTACATTACCACCCTACATTAGGTGCAGCTTCATGCGCATCTTAATGATAGCACATTGGAATGGTTAGTAGATACAAACTTAGAGATGAATTGGTTGGAACATTTGTCAAAAGCCCCTGAACGTCCTTCAGACTTTGGACAACCAAAGAAAATATGAAATAAATTGTCTATGGCACAAATACATGCATAAAATGAGGCTGTTTGAACATTTGTCACCAAATGTTGTCATTCCAGCCTTTCTGGGATGACTTCAACCATATGTTGGGGCTCCATTTTTAGAATGACGGTCCCTTCTGAGCGTCCTATAACTTAATCAGTGGTCAAGTACTTTCACCTAGTTTTGTTTTGGTTGTTCCTTAGCTCAGCTATACCTTGCACTACAATGTTATACTAAAGTTAGTGAGACATGGGATACATATTTCCATTTCGATATATATAGGCAGAACCATCTGACTTATAGTCAAGACTTCAGTTTGCTATAAGTTACTATAAATCACTTAACTGAAGTCATTCTGGGATTTCATTGTCATACTCTAGTTAACATCTTTGAATATATGGGCACAGCTGACTGTTATATATCACAACAACAAAAAGTCAATTTAGCTACCATAAAAAAAGAAAAAATGGTGACATTCTTACGATAATTCTTAAGATACATTTTAGTTATATAATTCTTGTAATAATGAATCATTTTGTGGGTGGGCGGCAGCGAGAACAGTTGTCCATAGTAAAGTGCACAGTACAACCCAAAAAAGGACATGACATTTTGGAAAATCTCTTAACAGGAATAAACTTATTACGCCCAAGGTGGGGCTTTTGAGATTTAAGGATACTTCTAAATATATCAATATGCTAGTTTCAAAATGACTCAATAAGCAAAATCAAATTTTAAAAAATGTAGCGGTTAAACGACCACGCCTCCTCTCACTGCTGGTTTGTGACTAAATTATCAATCACTACTGTACCATCATATACAGTGGGGTCTGAAATTGACAGATAAATTACTATGTAAAATAAGTAAATACTGAGCTATATTGGAGAATTACATTTATTTTATACTAATAAAATTTTAGGATATTTCAGCCAAAAATCTGGTTGCCTCAATTGCTCAGACAAAGTTTAAAAAAAGTTAACAGGTAATACTTTTTTTTCAAAATGATTGATGGATGTGCCCTGTTCAATTAAATCCACAAGTTTTCAATGGGTTTCAAGTCCGGAGACTGAGATGGCCATAGCAAAATGTTAATTTGTGTGGCCAATTAACAACTTATTTGTGGATTTTGATGTTTTCTCGGGGTCATTGTATTGCTGGAAGATCCACTTATGACCAAGTTTCAGCCTCCTGGCAGAATTAGAATAAAATAATTTATACATAATTTATACATTTTATAGTCATTAATTAATCATTATCAAGGGTGTCAATCACTTGTAAATAGTCCGTCTTTGTAAATATGAATTTGTTCTTTCAACTGACTTGCCTGGTTAAATAAAGTTTAGATTTTTGTATTTATTTATTATAATTTGGGACCCCACTATCCTCCTGTTCATTAACGAGATGTGCTGTTTTGTTCTCCTGAAGTCTAACCTGGTAATAGTGACGTATTCCCATTTGAGCATTGAGACCAGTTACACCAAAAGCCTGCAGTTACTCACCAGGGCCTGTATTCACAAAGCGTCTCGGAGTAGGAGTGCTGACCTAGGATCAGTGTAGCCTTTCAGATCATAATGAATAATGCTATATAGTCAGAGGGGACCTGATCCTAGATCGGCACTGCTACTCCGATACTACACAGCCTCTGGGGTTTAAGGTTGGAGGGGGGGGTAGAACAGTAAGTGTGGTTGGGGGTTTAAGGGGGGGGTAGAACAGTAAGTGTGGTTGAGGGTTTAAGGGGGGGGGTAGAACAGTAAGTGTGGTTGAGGGTTTAAGGGGGGTAGAACAGTAAGTGTGGTTGGGGGTTTAAGGGGGGTAGAACAGTGAGTGTGGTTGAGGGTTTAAGGGGGGTAGAACAGTAAGTGTGGTTGAGGGTTTAAGGGGGGGGGGGGGGGGTAGAACAGTAAGTGTGGTTGAGGGTTTAAGGGGGGTAGAACAGTAAGTGTGGTTGGGGGTTTAAGGGGGGTGGAACAGTAAGTGTGGTTGAGGGTTTAAGGGGGGGGGGGGGGGGGTAGAACAGTAAGTGTGGTTGAGGATTTAAGGGGGGTAGAACAGTAAGTGTGGTTGGGGGTTTAAGGGGGGTAGAACAGTAAGTGTGGTTGAGGGTTTAAGGGGGGGGGGGGGTAGAACAGTAAGTGTGGTTGGGGGTTTAAGGGGGGTGGAACAGTAAGTGTGGTTGAGGGTTTAAGGGGGGGGGGGGGGTAGAACAGTAAGTGTGGTTGAGGGTTTAAAGGGGGGTAGAACAGTAAGTGTGGTTGGGGGTTTAAAGGGGGGTAGAACAGTAAGTGTGGTTGGTGGTTTAAGGGGGGGGTAGAACAGTAAGTGTGGTTGGGGGTTTAAGGGGGGGGGGGGGGGTAGAACAGTAAGTGTGGTTGAGGGTTTAAGGGGGGGGTAGAACAGTAAGTGTGGTTGGGGGTTTAAGGGGGGGTAGAACAGTAAGTGTGGTTGAGGGTTTAAGGGGGGGTAGAACAGTAAGTGTGGTTGGGGGTTTAAGGGGGGTAGAACAGTAAGTGTGGTTGGGGGTTTAAGGGGGGGGGTAGAACAGTGAGTGTGGTTGGGGGTTTAAGGGGGGGTAGAACAGTAAGTGTGGTTGAGGGTTTAAGGGGGGGTAGAACAGTAAGTGTGGTTGAGGGTTTAAGGGGGGGGGGGGGGGTAGAACAGTAAGTGTGGTTGAGGGTTTAAGGGGGGGGGTAGAACAGTAAGTGTGGTTGAGGGTTTAAGGGGGGGGGGTAGAACAGTAAGTGTGGTTGAGGGTTTAAGGGGGGGTAGAACAGTGAGTGTGGTTGGGGGTTTAAGGGGGGGTAGAACAGTGAGTGTGGTTGGGGGTTTAAGGGGGGGTAGAACAGGGAGTGTGGTTGGGGGTTTAAGGGGGGGCAGAACAGTGAGTGTGGTTGGGGGTTTAAGGGGGGGTAGAACAGTGAGTGTGGTTGAGGGTTTAAGGGGGGTAGAACAGTAAGTGTGGTTGAGGGTTTAAGGGGGGGTAGAACAGTAAGTGTGGTTGAGGGTTTAAGGGGGGTAGAACAGTGAGTGTGGTTGGGGGTTTAAGGGGGGTAGAACAGTGAGTGTGGTTGAGGGTTTAAGGGGGGGGGTAGAACAGTGAGTGTGGTTGAGGGTTTAAGGGGGGGGGGGGTAGAACAGTAAGTGTGGTTGGGGGTTTAAGGGGGGTAGAACAGTGAGTGTGGTTGAGGGTTTAAGGGGGGTAGAACAGTGAGTGTGGTTGGGGGTTTAAGGGGGGTGGAACAGTGAGTGTGGTTGGGGGTTTAAGGGGGGTGGAACAGTAAGTGTGGTTGAGGGTTTAAGGGGGGTAGAACAGTAAGTGTGGTTGAGGGTTTAGGGGGGGGGGGGGGGTAGAACAGTGAGTGTGGTTGGGGGTTTAAGGGGGGGGGGGGGGTAGAACAGTGAGTGTGGTTGAGGGTTTAAGGGGGGGGGGGGGTAGAACAGTAAGTGTGGTTGAGGGTTTAGGGGGGGGGGTAGAACAGTGAGTGTGGTTGGGGGTTTAAGGGGGGGGGGTAGAACAGTGAGTGTGGTTGAGGGTTTAAGGGGGGGGTAGAACAGTAAGTGTGGTTGAGGGTTTAGGGGGGGGGTGGTAGAACAGTGAGTGTGGTTGGGGGTTTAAGGGGGGGGGGTTAGAACAGTGAGTGTGGTTGAGGGTTTAAGGGGGGGGGTAGAACAGTGAGTGTGGTTGAGGGTTTAAGGGGGGGGGGGGGTAGAACAGTAAGTGTGGTTGAGGGTTTAGGGGGGGGTAGAACAGTGAGTGTGGTTGAGGGTTTAAGGGGGGGGGGGGTAGAACAGTGAGTGTGGTTGAGGGTTTAAGGGGGGGGGGGGTAGAACAGTAAGTGTGGTTGGGGGTTTAAGGGGGGGGGGGGTAGAACAGTAAGTGTGGTTGAGGGTTTAGGGGTTGAGTTTGGCAGGGGGGAAATGAAGACAGGAGAGTTCCAAACTGAAGTGTTGGGTCCTGTTGGGGCGTGGCGAGACGGGGTTGGGGGAGGGGCCTCCATTAAGACTTGCCTGCGCTAGCCAGGAAGGGGGCGGAGCCAAACAGGTATTCAGGGAGGAGGGGCTTGGCGGTTGCGGCGGAGGTGATTGGCTGCAGCGGTCGGTCTGCCTCCATGCTAGTGGTTCTCTCCACGGGTTTACCTGCTCGGGCAGATAGGGGATCGTTAGACACAGGAAATTCAAATTCAAAAAGGTTTACTAGCCATCAAATTAACATTAGACATAAATAATTGTCTTTGGAATCAGGAGTGGATTTAGTGAAATATAAGAACGTTTGCAGATAGAAAAGTAACAAATCGAGACAGATTATTACACATATTAATATATTGACATATGGCAACTAAAAGCAGGAACCTTTTGTCTGTTAATATATATGTTTACATGTGAGTCATTTAGCAGATGCTCTTCTCCAGAGCCACTATCCGTTGTGAGTGCAGACATTTTCCCTGAGGGAATCAAACCAAGGTGGTACAGTAACGGAAAGAAGGTAAAAGATGGGGCACTTGCTGGGGGAAGGTAAAAGATGGGGCACTTGCTGGGGGACGGTAAAAGATGGGGCACTTGCTGGGGGACGGTAAAAGATGGGGCACTTGCTGGGGGAAGGTAAAAGATGGGGCACTTGCTGGGGGAAGGTAAAAGATGGGGCACTTGCTGGGGGAAGGTAAAAGATGGGGCACTTGCTGGGGGAAGGTAAAAGATGGGGCACTTGCTGGGGGAAGGTAAAAGATGGGGCACTTGCTGGGGGAAGGTAAAAGATGGGGCACTTGCTGGGGGAAGGTAAAAGATGGGGCACTTGCTGGGGGAAGGTAAAAGATGGGGCACTTGCTGGGGGAAGGTAAAAGATGGGGCACTTGCTGGGGGACGGTAAAAGATGGGGCACTTGCTGGGGGACGGTAAAAGATGGGGCACTTGCTTGCTCTGAGGAGGTCGAACTCGCGGTCCAGAAGTTCCTCCTCTGTTAGTTTGGAGAAGTTGTCCTCTCCGAAGGGGTTCCAGCGGGACATGTCAGGAGGGTGGCTCTGGGGGGTGACCAGGGTCCGGGGGGGAGGGGTGGTCACCTTTAGGTCCACCAGAGGGTTTCTACTGGGGAGAGAGAGAGGAAGATATGGGTCTGGGCAGGCTAATGATCACCATAGACTGAGATGCTTATGATGTGTTGTATTACTTGTGGTGTCTGTGTTACTGACAGACATTACAGGCACATAAATATTGGGGTATGAAGTGACTGAGGGATGTTACCTGGTGTTAGAGACTCAACAGGGGCAGGTGTTACCTGGTGTTAGAGACTCAACAGGGGCAGGTGTTACCTGGTGTTAGAGACTCAACAGGGGCAGGTGTTACCTGGTGTTAGAGACTCAACAGGGGCAGGTGTTACCTGGTGATAGAGACTCAACAGGGGCAGGTGTTACCTGGTGATAGAGACTCAACAGGGGCAGGTGTTACCTGGTGATAGAGACTCAACAGGGGCAGGTGTTACCTGGTGTTAGAGACTCAACAGGGGCAGGTGTTACCTGGTGATAGAGACTCAACAGGGGCAGGTGTTACCTGGTGATAGAGACTCAACAGGGGCAGGTGTTACCTGGTGTTAGAGACTCAACAGGGGCAGGTGTTACCTGGTGATAGAGACTCAACAGGGGCAGGTGTTACCTGGTGATAGAGACTCAACAGGGGCAGGTGTTACCTGGTGATAGAGACTCAACAGGGGCAGGTGTTACCTGGTGATAGAGACTCAACAGGGGCAGGTGTTACCTGGTGTTAGAGACTCAACAGGGGCAGGTGTTACCTGGTGATAGAGACTCAACAGGGGCAGGTGTTACCTGGTGTTAGAGCCTCAACAGGGGCAGGTGTTACCTGGTGTTAGAGACTCAATAGGGGCAGGTGTTACCTGGTGATAGAGACTCAACAGGGGCAGGTGTTACCTGGTGTTAGAGCCTCAACAGGGGCAGGTGTTACCTGGTGATAGAGACTCAACAGGGGCAGGTGTTACCTGGTGTTAGAGCCTCAACAGGGGCAGGTGTTACCTGGTGTTAGAGACTCAACAGGGGCAGGTGTTACCTGGTGATAGAGACTCAACAGGGGCAGGTGTTACCTGGTGATAGAGCCTCAACAGGGGCAGGTGTTACCTGGTGTTAGAGACTCAACAGGGGCAGGTGTTACCTGGTGTTAGAGCCTCAACAGGGGCAGGTGTTACCTGGTGTTAGAGCCTCAACAGGGGCAGGTGTTACCTGGTGTTAGAGCCTCAACAGGGGCAGGTGTTACCTGGTGTTAGAGCCTCAACAGGGGCAGGTGTTACCTGGTGATAGTGTATAGAGCCTCAACAGGGGAAGGTGTTACCTGGTGATAGTGTATAGAGCCTCAATAGGGGAAGGTGCTACCTGGTGATAGTGTATAGAGCCTCAACAGGGGAAGGTGTTACCTGGTGATAGTGTATAGAGCCTCAACAGGGGAAGGTGTTACATGGTGATAGTGTATAGAGCCTCAACAGGGGAAGGTGTTACCTGGTGATAGTGTATAGAGCCTCAACAGGGGCAGGTGTTACCTGGTGATAGTGTATAGAGCCTCAACAGGGGAAGGTGTTACCTGGTGATAGTGTATAGAGCCTCAACAGGGGAAGGTGTTACCTGGTGATAGTGTATAGAGCCTCAACAGGGGAAGGTGTTACCTGGTGATAGTGTATAGAGCCTCAACAGGGGAAGGTGTTACCTGGTGATAGTGTATAGAGCCTCAACAGGGGAAGGTGTTACCTGGTGATAGTGTATAGAGCCTCAACAGGGGAAGGTGTTACCTGGTGATAGTGTATAGAGCCTCAACAGGGGAAGGTGTTACCTGGTGATAGTGTATAGAGCCTCAACAGGGGAAGGTGTTACCTGGTGATAGTGTATAGAGCCTCAACAGGGGCAGGTGTTACCTGGTGATAGTGTATAGAGCCTCAACAGGGGCAGGTGTTACCTGGTGATAGTGTATAGAGCCTCAACAGGGGGAGGTGTTACCTGGTGATAGTGTATAGAGCCTCAACAGGGGAAGGTGTTACCTGGTGATAGTGTATAGAGCCTCAACAGGGGAAGGTGTTACCTGGTGATAGTGTATAGAGCCTCAACAGGGGAAGGTGTTACCTGGTGATAGTGTATAGAGCCTCAACAGGGAAGGTGTTACCTGGTGATAGTGTATAGAGCCTCAACAGGGGAAGGTGTTACCTGGTGATAGTGTATAGAGCCTCAACAGGGGAAGGTGTTACCTGGTGATAGTGTATAGAGCCTCAACAGGGGAAGGTGTTACCTGGTGATAGTGTATAGAGCCTCAACAGGGGAAGGTGTTACCTGGTGTAGTGTATAGAGCCTCAACAGGGGAAGGTGTTACCTGGTGATAGTGTATAGAGCCTCAACAGGGGAAGGTGTTACCTGGTGATAGTGTATAGAGCCTCAACAGGGGAAGGTGTTACCTGGTGATAGTGTATAGAGCCTCAACAGGGGAAGGTGTTACCTGGTGATAGTGTATAGAGCCTCAACAGGGGAAGGTGTTACCTGGTGATAGTGTATAGAGCCTCAACAGGGAAGGTGTTACCTGGTGATAGTGTATAGAGCCTCAACAGGGGAAGGTGTTACCTGGTGTTAGTGTATAGAGCCTCAACAGGGGAAGGTGTTACCTGGTGATAGTGTATAGAGCCTCAACAGGGGCAGGTGTTACCTGGTGATAGTGTATAGAGCCTCAACAGGGGCAGGTGTTACCTGGTGATAGTGTATAGAGCCTCAACAGGGGAAGGTGTTACCTGGTGATAGTGTATAGAGCCTCAACAGGGGAAGGTGTTACCTGGTGATAGTGTATAGAGCCTCAACAGGGGAAGGTGTTACCTGGTGATAGTGTATAGAGCCTCAACAGGGGAAGGTGTTACCTGGTGTTAGTGTATAGAGCCTCAACAGGGGAAGGTGTTACCTGGTGTTAGTGTATAGAGCCTCAACAGGGGAAGGTGTTACCTGGTGATAGTGTATAGAGCCTCAACAGGGGAAGGTGTCACATTTCCAGCACCAGCCCCGATTGCCACGACCCCAGGGCTGACCCCAGATCCAGCCGGGTTAAAAGAGCCCAAAGGAAGTTGGAACTCTAGCGGGGAGGTCACAGTGGGCTGCTGGGTGGCATGCTGTTGATGGTGTAGCTGTTGCTGTAGTAGTTGTTGTTGTTGATGATGGAGTTGTAGTTGCTGTTGATGTTGCTGCTGCTGTGCAAAGGCCTGGTGGTACTGGTGCATCTGACGGGGGAGGGGAACGAGGTAACAGTGATGTCACGTTGACTATGAGAGAGACATGATTACAGACACTGAATGAATCTGTGATGGACAGGATCAGACAATAGGACTGACAGTATTTAGAGACTTATATATTAAAAAGGTTGATTATGGCTTGACAGTGACGAAGCGCAAAATGTATGGATAAGTGATATTTCCTAAACACTCACTTTCCTAAAGTGACTACAACGGACGAGAGAGAGCCTGATTTCCTGTGTAATTGCTTCATATGTCACAATTTAACACAGTCACACACACACAGCGAACCGGTGGAGCTACCTCCCCCTCTCCTCTCCCCTGATAACCGTGTGGACGGAGCAGATTGCTGCTGAAATTAAACAGATGGTAACCGTTCGGTGGAAAAGGAGCTAAAAATGACTCTGCCTTTACGGTACGTATTTGGATGACTGGTGTTGGCGACGGTTGTCACAGAGGGTACGTAAATATGAGCGGTAGGAGATTTTTGGATGAAGTCACTGCTCTACACCCCATACGTTTGGCAGAGGTCTGTTCAGCGAGGGAGATGCCAGTGAGTGTTTGGAGAAGGAACTTAAAAAAGTGGCAATTTTTTGGGATATATTTGACACGGAATGAAATAGCCAGCTGTTTGCAGCGTCCTGTCACACTGTGAATGTTCTTGCACTCATAAACAAGAGAGTTTTGCTTCCCTCTACTGAACGTTATCTCGGCTATGTCCAGCGTTCAATATAGTTTTGGCCAGGTACATTTATATCTTATTGGCTGTCGTTTCTGCATCAAATAAAAAACTGGGGGAGGTTTCAGTGTGTGGTAATCCATCTTTTATTTGTATACCCTGCAGTTCATCTGCAACTTACTGGATTTGTGTTCACTATTGTCTAAAATACAGCTCTTACCACAGCTGAGAAGTGGGACTGTTCCTGGGCCTGTTGTTGATGTTACATGGCTGAGTAGTGGGCCTGTTGATGTTACATGGCTGAGTAGTGGGCCTGTTCCTGGGCCTGTTGTTGATGTTACATGGCTGAGTAGTGGGCCTGTTCCTGGGCCTGTTGTTGATGTTACATGGCTGAGAAGTGGGACTGTTCCTGGGCCTGTTGTTGATGTTACATGGCTGAGAAGTGGGCTGTTCCCAGGCCTGTTGTTGATGTTACATGGCTGAGTAGTGGGCCTGTTCCTGGGCCTGTTGTTGATGTTACATGGCTGAGTAGTGGGCCTGTTGTTGATGTTACATGGCTGAGTAGTGGGCCTGTTGTTGATGTTACATGGCTGAGTAGTGGGACTGTTCCTGGGCCTGTTGTTGATGTTACATGGCTGAGAAGTGGGCTGTTCCCAGGCCTGTTGTTGATGTTACATGGCTGAGTAGTGGGCCTGTTGTTGATGTTACATGGCTGAGTAGTGGGCCTGTTGTTGATGTTACATGGCTGAGTAGTGGGCCTGTTCCTGGGCCTGTTGTTGATGTTACATGGCTGAGTAGTGGGCCTGTTCCTTGGCCTGTTGTTGATGTTACATGGCTGAGTAGTGGGCCTGTTGTTGATGTTACATGGCTGAGTAGTGGGCCTGTTCCTGATGTTACATGGCTGAGTAGTGGGCCTGTTCCTGGGCCTGTTGTTGATGTTACATGGCTGAGTAGTGGGCCTGTTGTTGATGTTACATGGCTGAGTAGTGGACCTGTTCCCGGGCCTGTTGTTGATGTTACATGGCTGAGTAGTGGGCCTGTTGTTGATGTTACATGGCTGAGTAGTGGGCCTGTTCCTGGGCCTGTTGTTGATGTTACATGGCTGAGTAGTGGGCCTGTTGTTGATGTTACATGGCTGAGTAGTGGGCCTGTTCCTGGGCCTGTTGTTGATGTTACATGGCTGATTAGTGGGCCTGTTTGTTGATGTTACATGGCTGAGTAGTGGGCCTGTTCCCGGGCCTGTTGTTGATGTTACATGGCTGAGTAGTGGGCCTGTTGTTGATGTTACATGGCTGAGTAGTGGGCCTGTTCCTGGGCCTGTTGTTGATGTTACATGGCTGAGTAGTGGGCCTGTTCCTTGGCCTGTTGTTGATGTTACATGGCTGAGTAGTGGGCCTGTTGTTGATGTTACATGGCTGAGTAGTGGGCCCTGTTGTTGATGTTACATGGCTGAGTAGTGGGCCTGTTCCTGGGCCTGTTGTTGATGTTACATGGCTGAGTAGTGGGCCTGTTGTTGATGTTACATGGCTGAGTAGTGGGCCTGTTTCCGGGCCTGTTGTTGATGTTACATGGCTGAGTAGTGGGCCTGTTGTTGATGTTACATGGCTGAGTAGTGGGCCTGTTCCTGGGCCTGTTGTTGATGTTACATGGCTGAGTAGTGGGCCTGTTCCTTGGCCTGTTGTTGATGTTACATGGCTGAGTAGTGGGCCTGTTGTTGATGTTACATGGCTGAGTAGTGGGCCTGTTGTTGATGTTACATGGCTGAGTAGTGGGCCTGTTCCTGGGCCTGTTGTTGATGTTACATGGCTGAGTAGTGGGCCTGTTGTTGATGTTACATGGCTGAGTAGTGGGCCTGTTCCCGGGCCTGTTGTTGATGTTACATGGCTGAGTAGTGGGCCTGTTGTTGATGTTACATGGCTGAGTAGTGGGCCTGTTCCTGATGTTACATGGCTGAGTAGTGGGCCTGTTCCTGGGCCCGTTGTTGATGTTACATGGCTGAGTAGTGGGCCTGTTGTTGATGTTACATGGCTGAGTAGTGGGCCTGTTCCCGGGCCTATTGTTGATGTTACATGGCTGAGTAGTGGGCCTGTTCCTGGGCCTGTTGTTGATGTTACTCCGTGCTTCTACACCTGCATTGCTTGCTGTTTGGGGTTTTAGGCTGGGTTTCTGTACAGCACTTCGAGATATTAGCTGATGTACGAAGGGCTATATAAAATAAACTTGATTTGATTTGAGTAGTGGGCCTGTTTCTGGGCCTGTTGTTGATGTTACATGGCTGAGTAGTGGGCCTGTTCCTTTGCCTGTTGTTGATGTTACATGGCTGAGTAGTGGGCCTGTTCCTGGGCCTGTTGTTGATGTTACATGGCTGAGAAGTGGGACTGTTCCTGGGCCTGTTGTTGATGTTACATGGCTGAGTAGTGGGCCTGTTGTTGACGTTACATGGCTGAGTAGTGGGCCTGTTCCCGGGCCTGTTGTTGACGTTACATGGCTGAGTAGTGGGCCTGTTCCCGGGCCTGTTGTTGATGTTACATGGCTGAGTAGTGGGCCTGTTCCCGGGCCTGTTGTTGATGTTACATGGCTGAGTAGTGGGCCTGTTCCCGGGCCTGTTATTGATGTTACATGGCTGAGTAGTGGGCCTGTTCCCGGGCCTGTTGTTGATGTTACATGGCTGAGTAGTGGGCCTGTTCCCGGGCCTGTTGTTGATGTTACATGGCTGAGTAGTGGGCCTGTTCCCGGGCCTGTTGTTGATGTTACATGGCTGAGTAGTGGGCCTGTTCCCGGGCCTGTTGTTGATGTTACATGGCTGAGTAGTGGGCCTGTTCCCGGGCCTGTTGTTGATGTTACATGGCTGAGTAGTGGGCCTGTTCCCGGGCCTGTTGTTGATGTTACATGGCTGAGTAGTGGGCCTGTTCCCGGGCCTGTTGTTGATGTTACATGGCTGAGTAGTGGGCCTGTTCCCGGGCCTGTTGTTGATGTTACATGGCTGAGTAGTGGGCCTGTTGTTGATGTTACATGGCTGAGTAGTGGGCCTGTTGTTGATGTTACATGGCTGAGTAGTGGGCCTGTTCCCGGGCCTGTTGTTGATGTTACATGGCTGAGTAGTGGGCCTGTTCCTGGGCCTGTTGTTGATGTTACATGGCTGAGTAGTGGGCCTGTTGTTGATGTTACATGGCTGAGTAGTGGGCCTGTTCCTGGGCCTGTTGTTGATGTTACATGGCTGAGTAGTGGGCCTGTTGTTGATGTTACATGGCTGAGTAGTGGGCCTGTTGTTGATGTTACATGGCTGAGTAATATTCTTTTTTTTTTTTTCTCGACCCACTCTACTGCTAGTCCCCCCCCCCCCCCCTACTGCTAGTCCCTCCCCCCCACTCTACTGCTACTCTACCCTCTAGCATCCCCTACCCTACCCCCTCCCCTCTACCATCCCCTCCCCTTTACTATCCCTGCTATATTGCTATCCCCTCCCCCCCTCTACTATCCCTACCCTCTACTATCCCTGCTATATTGCTATCCCCTCCCCCCCTCTACTATCCCTACCCTCTACTATCCCTGCTATATTGCTATCCCCTCCCCCCCCCTCTACTATCCCCTCCCCCCCCTCTACTATCCCCCTCCCCCCCTCTACTATCCCCTCCCCCCCCTCTACTATCCCCCCCCCCCCCCCCCTCTACTATCCCCCCCTCTACTATCCCCTCCCCCCCCCTCTACTATCCCCTCCCCCCCCTCTACTATCCCCTCCCCCCCCTCTACTATCCCACTATTTTCATTGCGAAGCTCGCTGCACCTTCCGGTAGACTCTTGAAAATTGTTTTTTATACCAACATCTTCTTCAGTGTTGTAACCAAATAATGTTTCATTATTTTTGTTTTACAGATTAAATCTTATGGTTTTGAGAAAGTAGATAACAGTTTAATACTAACATATAAATGAGTGAATAATTTAGGTAAAAAATATGGATATTAAATATGTGGTCTGTCACGCAGTCAAATTTTACAATATACAGCGTGTCCCACAAAATGTGTATAATTAATAGATAGATATAGATATTATATATCTGTCTATCTATCACTAATGAAAACTCTCAAAACCTAATTTAAATTACAAACTGCAATGAAAATAGGTGGTCAGCTAGCTAGAAGGGTGTCTAGTCACAAAACGTACCGTTATTTTCCAGGCCATTTAAAATGTTGAGCTCCAGGTGATTTAATCCCAAAGCAGCCAATCCACCAGTCATTCTGATCTGAACTCTGACCCTCTGACGTCCACAGATTAACCCATCTCTCCCAGTATAAATGCCATTCTGCTATTTCCTTTTGGGAAAACATCCCTCCATTTTACTATGATGTCTTACGAGGTTCCTGAACGTCCCTATTTGTAAAATGTCTACCGATATCGCCCTACAAATAAATACTTTACCCAAGAGTATAATATTCCCATTGTGGTTTTTCAGATCCCTTAATAATACAGGTTTGCCGGGCCATCTGAACCCTGATATCATGACATAGAAAACATTCCTGGACCCGACTCCAAGAGCAGTACCACTGATGAACAGTAACAGAAACTATGTTCTATGGATTATGATTGGTCAATGCCCCATGTATATATTGAGCATTCTTTTTGTAGAAAGTATCTCATATAATAGCTTACATTGAACTGAACAGATCGACTCCATTGAACTGAACAGATCGACTCCATTGAACTGAACAGATCGACTCCATTGAACTGAACAGATCGACTCCATTGAACTGAACAGATCGACTCCATTGGAGTTTAACCAAATGATATGCTGTAATATTAGATCGGCCTTATCTGGAGGATGAAATGTGAAATTGTAGCCAACTCCGTATGACTTTAAAAACAGGGATCCATTGTCAATCCACCAAGATTTTAATTAGAATAAAGTCAAAGAGCCCATTTTTAAACAGGCTGGGCCTCGCTTGATAGAAAACCAGTTTGGATTTAGATTACATTTCAGTCCAATGGAAGGGCTTTAAGAGAGGTTTAATTAATGGCTTAATATTTAATTGTTTTAACCGTCCAAACTGATGTTGGTTATATAAATATGCTTGTTTAACTTTATCTGGTTAGCCATTCCAAATAAAGTGAAATCTTTTTTTTCCAGTAATGATTTGATAAAAGGTTTTCCTGGAGTCGGTAGAACCATGAATACATATTTGAACTGCGATGTCACTAGAGAATTAATCAGAGAATTAAAAATGGACAGGTGTTTCCCTCTCCAAGGTTTCAAGATCACTCAACTTTTCCGGGATATGTACACCGAGCACATCGACTTCACCATTCATCCAATTTAAATAATCTGTGTGTGTCTTACCATGGCTGCGTAGTGGGCTTGTGTCTGGGTGTGTGTGTGTGTGTGTGAGTGTGTCTTACCATTGCTACGTAGTGGGCCTGTGCCTGGGCCTGTTGTTGCTGATACATGGGCTGTATCATCATCTGCTGCTGAAGGGCCTGCTGCTGAAGGGCCTGCTGCTGAAGGGCCTGCTGGTACTGAGAGGAGAGAGGATTGCTATCTTAGTTTGCTATCGATTATTTACAGACCATCTTAGTTTGCTATCGATTATTTACAAACCATCTTAGTTTGCTATCGATTATTTACAGACCATCTTAGTTTGCTATCGATTATTTACAGACCATCTTAGTTTGCTATCCATTATTTACAAACCATCTTAGTTTGCTATCGATTATTTACAAACCATCTTAGTTTGCTATCGATTATTTACAAACCATCTTAGTTTGCTATCGATTATTTACAGACCATCTTAGATTGGAATTGATTATTTACAGACCATCTTAGTTTGCTATCGATTATTTACAAACCATCTTAGTTTGCTATCGATTATTTACAGACCATCTTAGATTGGAATCGATTATTTACAGACCATCTTAGTTTGCTATCGATTATTTACAGACCGATTGACGGGTAGATCATTATGTACAGTCGCTGACAACCAGACAATCTGTCACCTATCAGATTAGACTGGTAGTGCACGGAGCAGGGTTGTGTTCAATAAGGAGGAAAAGAGTAGTGCACGGAGCAGGGTTGTGTTCAATAAGGAGGAAAAGAGTAGTGCACGGAGCAGGGTTGTGTTCAATAAGGAGGAAAAGAGTAGTGCACGGAGCAGGGTTGTGTTCAATAAGGAGGAAAAGAGTAGTGAACGGAGCAGGGTTGTGTTCAATAAGGAGGAAAAGAGTAGTGCACGGAGCAGGGTTGTGTTCAATAAGGAGGAAAAGAGTAGTGCACGGAGCAGGGTTGTGTTCAATAAGGAGGAAAAGAGTAGTGCATGGAGCAGAGTTGTGTTCAATAAGGAGGAAAAGAGTAGTGCACGGAGCAGAGTTGTGTTCAATAAGGAGGAAAAGAGTAGTGCACGGAGCAGGGTTGTGTTCAATAAGGAGGAAAAGAGTAGTGCACGGAGCAGGGTTGTGTTCAATAAGGAGGAAAAGAGTAGTGCACGGAGCAGGGTTGTGTTCAATAAGGAGGAAAAGAGTAGTGCACGGAGCAGGGTTGTGTGTGGCAAGCGTTTTGAAATTGGGAAGTACTAAGTCAACTTGTACAATAAAGAACACAGATCTTCGCTTTGAGTTGCAAAACTTTTTGCTACGGTGTGCCCTACAGAACACATCCCTGTGTTGTATTCACTAGACACGAAACGGAAGCAAACAGCAAAACAAGTCCCTTTTTCAGGACCCTGTCATTCAAAGATAATTCGTAAAAATCCAAATAACTTCACAGATCTTCATTGTAAAGGGTTGAAACACTGTTTCCCATGCTTGTTCAATGAACCATAAACAATTAATGAACAGGCACCTTTGGAACGGTCGTTAAGACACTAACAGCTTACAGACGGTAGGCAATTAAGGTCACAGTTATGAAAACTTAGGACACTAAAGAGGCCTTTCTACTGACTCTGAAAAACACCAAAAGAAATATGTCCAGGGTCCCTGCTCATCTGCGTGAACGTGCCTTAGGCATGCTGCAAGGAGGCATGAGGACTGCAGATGTGGCCAGGGCAATACATTGCAATGTCCGTACTGTGAGACGCCTAAGACAGCGCTACAGGGAGACAGGACGGACAGCTGATCGTCCTCGCAGTGGCAGACCACGTGTAACACCTGCACAGGATTGGTACATCTGAACATCACACCTGTGGGACAGGTACAGGATGACAACAATAACTGCCCGAGTTACACCAGGAATGCACAATCCCTCCATCAGTGCTCAGACTGTCCGCAATAGGCTGAGAGAGGCTGGACTGAGGGCTTGTAGGCCTGTTGTAAGGCAGGTCCTCACCAGACATCACCGGCAACAACGTGGGCACAAACCCACCGTCGCTGGACCAGACATGCAAAAAAGTGCTCTTCACTGACGAGTCGTGGTTTTGTCTCACCAGGGGTGATGGTCGGATTCATGGTTATCGTCGAAGGAATGAGCGTTACACCGAGGCCTGTACTCTGGAGCGGGATCGATTTGGAGGTGGAGGGTCCGTCATGGTCTGGGGCGGTGTGTCATAGCATCATCGGACTGAGCTTGTAGTCAATTCAGGCAATCTCAATGCTGTGCGTTACAGGGAAGACATCCTCCTCCCTCATGTGGTATCCTTCCTGCAGGCTCATCCTGACATGACCCTCCAGTATGACGATGCCACCAGCCATACTGCTCATTCTGTGCGTGATTTCCTACAAGACAGGAATGTCAGTGTTCTGCCACGGCCAGCGAAGAGCCCGGATCTCAATCCCATTGAGCACGTCTGGGACCTGTTGGATCGGAGGGTGAGGTCTAGGGCCATTCCCCCAGAAATGTCTGGGAACTTGCAGGTGCCTTGGTGGAAGAGTGGGGTAACATCTCACAGCAAGAACTGGCAAATCTGGTGCAGTCCATGAGGAGGAGATGCACTGCAGTACTTAATGCAGCTGGTGGCCACACAAGATACTGACTGTTACTTTTGATTTTGACCTCCCCTTTGTTCAGGGACACATTATTCAATTTCTGTTAGTCACATGTCTGTGGAACTTGTTCAGTTTTTGTCTCAGTTGTTGAATCTTGTTATGTTCATACAAATATTTACACGTTAAGTTTGCTGAAAATAAACGCAGTTGACAGTGAGGACGTTTCCTTTTTGCTGAGTTTACAACACTGACTTTGGTTTTGCTAAAGTGTGCCTCACTTAGCATAACCCTGGTGTCAGACAGTGTGAGGGTTTCTCAGCAGTACCTTAGCATACCCCTGGTGTCAGACAGCGTGAGGATTTCTCAGCAGTACCTTAGCATACACCTGGTGTCAGACAGCGTCAGGGTTTCTCAGCAGTACCTTAGCATACCCCTGGTGTCAGAGAGCGTGAGGGTTTCTCAGCAGTACCTTCGCATACCCCTGGTGTCAGAGAGCGTGAGGGTTTCTCAGCAGTACCTGAAGGTATTGGAGCTGCTGTGGATGAACAGGATGGAGTTGTTGTTGCAGACGAAGGTCTCCAGGTTGCAGCTGCTGGAGAACCCTGTTGGCTGTCTGGAGCTGTGGAGCGACCGGCTGGCTGTTACCAGGTGTTGGAGCTGTGATACAAGAGGAGAGGAGATCATTTATTGTCTATTTAGTGAGAATGTGTCGTCTTCTGCCTATACAAACCCTCTCAGATAAACCCGCTGAGATGCACAGGGTCCGCCACGGAGCAGTGCCCCTAGGGGATAGCCGCTTAGGGGGTTCAGTGTCTCACTCAAGGGCACAATGGCAGATAAACAAACACACACACAGTATTTTTGCATTCTCACCTTTCTGCCCATTGCTGACGGCTACAGAAGGCACAGCTGTAGGGGTGATGGGCATGGCGGTGATGGGCGTGGCAGCGGTGGGCGTGGCAGCGGCGGGCACAGCTATAGGGGTGACAGCTGTGTTGGCTACAGGGATGGGTATCACGTTACTGTTGGTAGCCTTGGGTCTCTGTCTCGGAGCGATGGAAGTTGCCGTGGGGCCCGCGGACTCTGTGATTCTGGAATAGTAGGGAACAACCAGAAAACAGTGGAAACTTCCTTATTAAAGTTTATTTATACATTCTCATTGGGAGATGAAATCTATTTTTACAAAAGAGACCTGACTCGTATTCTTTCACAAATATCCACAGTGATATGTGACTGTACCTGGCTTTTGTCATGCTCTTCCGAGCAGCAACCTCGCTGGCTGTGAGTGGCTCAGGGAGTGACGTGGGGAGAGGGGAGCTCTGCAGAGGGGCCGATACAACCGTCACTGTTGCTATAGACACCCAACTTCTCCATACACTGATCTTAAATTTCACTTATAATACAAACACATCTGTCACAATCAATGAACAGTGACTTACAAAGAGATTTGGCACTGGACACTCCTTTCCAGCTAACTTGAAGGCAAAGTAGGAGACTTGATAGATATCTGGTCTCTTCTCATGGTCAGCCTCAAGCATATATCCTGGAGAAGAGGGGACATATAGTTTAATATATTCTGGAGGAGAGGTGACATATAGTTTAATATATCCTGGAGGAGACATATAGTTTAATATATCCTGGAGGAGAGGGGACATATAGTTTAATATATCCTGGAGGAGAGGGGACATATAGTTTAATATATCCTGGAGAAGAGGGGACATATAGTTTAATATATCCTGGAGGAGAGGGTACATATAGTTTAATATATCCTGGAGGAGAGGGGACATATAGTTTAATATATCCTGGAGGAGAGGGGACATATAGTTTAATATATCCTGGAGGGGACATATAGTTTAATATACCCTGGAGGGGACATATAGTTTAATATATCCTGAGAAGAGGGGACATATAGTTTAATATATCCTGGAGGAGACATATAGTTTAATATATCCTGAGGAGAGGGGACATATAGTTTAATATATCCTGAGAAGAGGGGACATATAGTTTAATATATCCTGGAGGAGAGGGGACATATAGTTTAATATATCCTGGAGGAGAGGAGACATATAGTTTAATATATCCTGAGAAGAGGGGACATATAGTTTAATACACTGCTCAAAAAAATAAAGGGAACACTTAAACAACACAATGTAACTCCAAGTCAATCACACTTCTGTGAAATCAAACTGTCCACTTAGGAAGCAACACTGATTGACAATAAATTTCACATGCTGTTGTGCAAATGGAATAGACAAAAGGTGGAAATTATAGGCAATTAGCAAGACACCCCCAAAAAAGGAGTGATTCTGCAGGTGGTGACCACAGACCACTTCTCAGTTCCTATGCTTCCTGGCTGATGTTTTGGTCACTTTTGAATGCTGGCGGTGCTCTCACTCTAGTGGTAGCATGAGACGGAGTCTACAACCCACACAAGTGGCTCAGGTAGTGCAGTTCATCCAGGATGGCACATCAATGCGAGCTGTGGCAAAAAGGTTTGCTGTGTCTGTCAGCGTAGTGTCCAGAGCATGGAGGCGCTACCAGGAGACAGGCCAGTACATCAGGAGACGTGGAGGAGGCCGTAGGAGGGCAACAACCCAGCAGCAGGACCGCTACCTCTGCCTTTGTGCAAGGAGGTGCACTGCCAGCGCCCTGCAAAATGACCTCCAGCAGGCCACAAATGTGCATGTGTCAGCATATGGTCTCACAAGGGGTCTGAGGATCTCATCTCGGTACCTAATGGCAGTCAGGCTACCTCTGGCGAGCACATGGAGGGCTGTGCGGCCCCACAAAGAAATGCCACCCCACACCATGACTGACCCATCGCCAAACCGGTCATGCTGGAGGATGTTGCAGGCAGCAGAACGTTCTCCACGGCGTCTCCAGACTCTGTCACGTCTGTCACATGTGCTCAGTGTGAACCTGCTTTCATCTGTGAAGAGCACAGGGCGCCAGTGGCGAATTTGCCAATCTTGGTGTTCTCTGGCAAATGCCAAACGTCCTGCACGGTGTTGGGCTGTAAGCACAACCCCCACCTGTGGACGTCGGGCCCTCATACCACCCTCATGGAGTCTGTTTCTGACCGTTTGAGCAGACACATGCACATTTGTGGCCTGCTGGAGGTCATTTTGCAGGGCGCTGGCAGTGCACCTCCTTGCACAAAGGCGGAGGTAGCGGTCCTGCTGCTGGGTTGTTGCCCTCCTACGGCCTCGTCCACGTCTCCTGATGTACTGGCCTGTCTCCTGGTAGCGCCTCCATGCTCTGGACACTACGCTGACAGACACAGCAAACCTTTTTGCCACAGCTCGCATTGATGTGCCATCCTGGATGAACTGCACTACCTGAGCCACTTGTGTGGGTTGTAGACTCCGTCTCATGCTACCACTAGAGTGAGAGCACCACCAGCATTCAAAAGTGACCAAAACATCAGCCAGGAAGCATAGGAACTGAGAAGTGGTCTGTGGTCACCACCTGCAGAATCACTCCTTTTTTGGGGGTGTCTTGCTAATTGCCTATAATTTCCACCTTTTGTCTATTCCATTTGCACAACAGCATGTGACATTTATTGTCAATCAGTGTTGCTTCCTAAGTGGACAGTTTGATTTCACAGAAGTGTGATTGACTTGGAGTTACAGTGTTGTTTAAGTGTTCCCTTTATTTTTTTGAGCAGTGTATATCCTGAGAAGAGGGGACATATAGTTTAATATATCCTGAGAAGAGGGGACATATAGTTTAATATATCCTGAGAAGAGGGGACATATAGTTTAATACATCCTGAGAAGAGACATATAGTTTAATACATCCTGGAGGAGAGGGGACATATAGTTTAATATATCCTGGAGAAGAGGAGACATATAGTTTAATACATCCTGAGGAGAGGGGACATATAGTTTAATACATCCTGAGGAGAGGGGACATATAGTTTAATATATCCTGGAGGGGACATATAGTTTAATATACCCTGGAGGGGACATATAGTTTAATATATCCTGAGAAGAGGGGACATATAGTTTAATATATCCTGGAGGAGACATATAGTTTAATATATCCTGGAGAAGAGGAGACATATAGTTTAATACATCCTGAGGAGAGGGGACATATAGTTTAATACATCCTGAGGAGAGGGGACATATAGTTTAATACATCCTGAGAAGAGACATATAGTTTAATACATCCTGGAGGAGAGGGGACATATAGTTTAATACATCCTGAGAAGAGACATAGTTTACTATATCCTGGAGGAGACATATAGTTTAATATATCCTGGAGGAGAGGTGACATATAGTTTAATATATCCTGGAGGAGAGGGGACATATAGTTTAATATATCCTGGAGGAGAGGGGACATATAGTTTAATATATCCTGGAGGAGAGGGGACATATAGTTTAATATATCCTGAGGAGAGGGGACATATAGTTTAATATATCCTGAGAAGAGGGGACATATAGTTTAATATATCCTGGAGGAGAGGGGACATATAGTTTAATATATCCTGGAGAAGAGGGGACATATAGTTTAATATATCCTGGAGGAGAGGGGACATATAGTTTAATATATCCTGGAGGAGAGGGGACATATAGTTTAATATATCCTGGAGGAGAGGGGACATATAGTTTAATATATCCTGGAGGAGAGGGGACATATAGTTTAATATATCCTGGAGGAGAGGGGACATATAGTTTAATATATCCTGGAGGAGAGGAGACATATAGTTTAATATATCCTGGAGGAGAGGAGACATATAGTTTAATATATCCTGGAGGAGAGGGGACATATAGTTTAATATATCCTGGAGGAGAGGAGACATATAGTTTAATATATCCTGGAGGAGACATATAGTTTAATATATCCTGGAGGGGACATATAGTTTAATATATCCTGAGAAGAGGGGACATATAGTTTAATATATCCTGAGAAGAGGGGACATATAGTTTAATATATCCTGGAGGAGACATATAGTTTAATATATCCTGGAGGAGACATATAGTTTAATATATCCTGAGGAGAGGGGACATATAGTTTAATATATCCTGGAGGAGAGGGGACATATAGTTTAATATATCCTGGAGGAGAGGAGACATATAGTTTAATATATCCTGAGAAGAGGGGACATATAGTTTAATATATCCTGAGAAGAGGGGACATATAGTTTAATATATCCTGAGAAGAGGGGACATATAGTTTAATATATCCTGGAGAAGAGGGGACATATAGTTTAATATATCCTGGAGAAGAGGGGACATATAGTTTAATACATCCTGGAGGAGAGGGGACATATAGTTTAATATATCCTGGAGGAGAGGGGACATATAGTTTAATATATCCTGGAGGAGAGGGGACATATAGTTTAATATATCCTGGAGGAGAGGGGACATATAGTTTAATATATCCTGGAGGAGAGGAGACATATAGTTTAATATATCCTGGAGGAGAGGAGACATATAGTTTAATATATCCTGGAGGAGAGGGGACATATAGTTTAATATATCCTGGAGGAGAGGAGACATATAGTTTAATATATCCTGGAGGAGACATATAGTTTAATATATCCTGAGAAGAGGGGACATATAGTTTAATATATCCTGAGGAGAGGGGACATATAGTTTAATATATCCTGAGAAGAGGGGACATATAGTTTAATATATCCTGGAGGAGAGGGGACATATAGTTTAATATATCCTGGAGGGGACATATAGTTTAATATATCCTGAGAAGAGGGGACATATAGTTTAATATATCCTGGAGGAGACATATAGTTTAATATATCCTGGAGGAGACATATAGTTTAATATATCCTGAGGAGAGGGGACATATAGTTTAATATATCCTGGAGGAGAGGGGACATATAGTTTAATATATCCTGGAGGAGAGGAGACATATAGTTTAATATATCCTGAGAAGAGGGGACATATAGTTTAATATATCCTGAGAAGAGGGGACATATAGTTTAATATATCCTGGAGAAGAGGGGACATATAGTTTAATATATCCTGGAGAAGAGGGGACATATAGTTTAATACATCCTGAGGAGAGGGGACATATAGTTTAATACATCCTGGAGGAGAGGGGACATATAGTTTAATATATCCTGAGGAGAGGGGACAAATAGTTTAAACTATCCTGAGGAGAGGGGACATATAGTTTAATATATCCTGAGAAGAGGGGACATATAGTTTAATATATCCTGGAGGAGAGGGGACATATAGTTTAATATATCCTGAGGAGAGGGGACATATAGTTTAATATATCCTGAGGAGAGGGGACATATAGTTTAATATATCCTGAGAAGAGGGGACATATAGTTTAATATATCCTGGAGGAGAGGGGACATATAGTTTAATATATCCTGGAGAAGAGGGGACATATAGTTTAATATATCCTGAGAAGAGGGGGCATATAGTTTAATATATCCTGGAGGAGAGGGGACATATAGTTTAATATATCCTGGAGGAGAGGGGACATATAGTTTAATATATCCTGGAGGAGAGGGGACATATAGTTTACTATATCCTGGAGGAGAGGGGACATATAGTTTAATATATCCTGGAGAAGAGGGGACATATAGTTTAATATATCCTGGAGGGGACATATAGTTTAATATATCCTGGAGGGGACATATAGTTTAATATATCCTGGAGAAGACATATAGTTTACTACATCCTGAGGAGAGGGGACATATAGTTTAATATATCCTGGAGGAGAGGGGACATATAGTTTAATATATCCTGGAGGAGAGGGGACATATAGTTTAATATATCCTGGAGAAGACATATAGTTTACTATATCCTGGAGGAGAGGAGACATAGTTTAATATATCCTGGAGAAGACATATAGTTTAATATATCCTGGAGGAGAGGGGACATATAGTTTAATATATCCTGGAGGAGAGGGGACATATAGTTTAATATATCCTGGAGGAGAGGGGACATATAGTTTAATATATCCTGGAGGAGAGGGGACATATAGTTTAATATATCCTGGAGGAGAGGGGACATATAGTTTAATATATCCTGGAGGAGAGGGGACATATAGTTTAATATATCCTGGAGGAGAGGGGACATATAGTTTAATATATCCTGGAGGAGAGGGGACATATAGTTTAATATATCCTGGAGAAGACATATAGTTTACTACATCCTGAGGAGAGGGGACATATAGTTTAATATATCCTGGAGGAGACATATAGTTTAATATATCCTGGAGGAGACATATAGTTTAATACATCCTGGAGGAGAGGGGACGTATAGTTTAATACATCCTGAGAAGAGACATATAGTTTAATACATCCTGGAGGAGAGGGGACATATAGTTTACTACATCCTGAGGGGACATATAGTTTAATATATCCTGGAGAAGACATATAGTTTACTACATCCTGAGGAGAGGGGACATATAGTTTAATATATCCTGGAGGAGACATATAGTTTAATACATCCTGAGAAGAGACATATAGTTTAATACATCCTGGAGGAGAGGGGACATATAGTTTAATACATCCTGAGAAGAGACATATAGTTTACTATATCCTGGAGGAGAGGAGACATATAGTTTAATATATCCTGGAGGAGAGGGGACATATAGTTTAATATATCCTGGAGGAGACATATAGTTTAATATATCCTGAGAAGAGGGGACATATAGTTTAATATATCCTGGAGGAGAGGTGACATATAGTTTAATATATCCTGGAGGAGAGGGGACATATAGTTTAATATATCCTGGAGGAGAGGGGACATATAGTTTAATATATCCTGGAGGAGAGGGGACATATAGTTTAATATATCCTGGAGGAGAGGGGACATATAGTTTAATATATCCTGAGGAGAGGGGACATATAGTTTAATATATCCTGGAGGAGAGGGGACATATAGTTTAATATATCCTGGAGAAGAGGGGACATAGTTTAATATATCCTGGAGAAGACATATAGTTTAATATATCCTGGAGGAGAGGGGACATATAGTTTACTATATCCTGGAGAAGAGGGGACATATAGTTTAATATATCCTGGAGGAGAGGGGACATATAGTTTAATATATCCTGAGGAGAGGGGACATATAGTTTAATACATCCTGAGGAGAGGGGACATATAGTTTAATATATCCTGGAGGAGAGGGGACATATAGTTTACTACATCCTGGAGGAGACATATAGTTTAATACATCCTGAAGAAGAGGGGACATATAGTTTAATATATCCTGGAGAAGAGGGGACATATAGTTTAATATATCCTGGAGGAGACATATAGTTTAATATATCCTGGAGGAGACATATAGTTTAATATATCCTGGAGAAGAGGGGACATATAGTTTAATATATCCTGGAGAAGAGGGGACATATAGTTTAATATATCCTGAGGAGAGGGGACATATAGTTTAATATATCCTGGAGAAGAGGGGACATATAGTTTAATATATCCTGAGAAGAGGGGACATATAGTTTAATACATCCTGGAGGAGAGGGGACATATAGTTTAATATATCCTGAGGAGAGGGGACATATAGTTTAATATATCCTGGAGGAGAGGGGACATATAGTTTAATATATCCTGAGAAGAGGGAACATATAGTTTAATATATCCTGAGGAGAGGGGACATATAGTTTAATATATCCTGGAGGAGAGGGGACATATAGTTTAATATATCCTGAGAAGAGGGGACATATAGTTTAATATATCCTGGAGGAGAGGGGACATATAGTTTAATATATCCTGAGGAGAGGGGACATATAGTTTACTATATCCTGGAGGAGACATATAGTTTAATATATCCTGGAGGAGACATATAGTTTAATATATCCTGGAGGAGACATATAGTTTAATATATCCTGGAGAAGAGGGGACATATAGTTTACTATATCCTGAGGAGAGGAGACATATAGTTTAATATATCCTGGAGGAGAGGGGACATATAGTTTAATATATCCTGAGAAGAGGGAACATATAGTTTAATACATCCTGGAGGAGAGGGGACATATAGTTTAATATATCCTGGAGAAGAGGGGACATATAGTTTAATATATCCTGAGGAGAGGGGACATATAGTTTAATATATCCTGGAGAAGAGGGGACATATAGTTTAATATATCCTGGAGGAGAGGAGACATATAGTTTAATACATCCTGAGAAGAGGGGACATATAGTTTAATATATCCTGGAGGAGAGGGGACATATCGTTTAATATATCCTGAGAAGAGGGGACATATAGTTTAATACATCCTGGAGGAGAGGGGACATATAGTTTAATATATCCTGGAGGAGAGGGGACATATAGTTTACTATATCCTGGAGGAGACATATAGTTTAATATATCCTGGAGGAGACATATAGTTTAATATATCCTGGAGGAGACATACAGTTTAATATATCCTGGAGAAGAGGGGACATATAGTTTACTATATCCTGAGGAGAGGGGACATATAGTTTAATATATCCTGGAGGAGAGGGGAAATATAGTTTAATATATCCTGAGAAGAGGGGACATATAGTTTAATATATCCTGGAGGAGAGGTGACATATAGTTTAATATATCCTGGAGGAGAGGGGACATATAGTTTAATATATCCTGGAGGAGAGGAGACATATAGTTTAATATATCCTGGAGGAGAGGAGACATATAGTTTAATATATCCTGGAGGAGAGGGGACATATAGTTTAATATATCCTGGAGGAGAGGGGACATATAGTTTAATATATCCTGAGAAGAGGGGACATATAGTTTAATACATCCTGGAGGAGAGGGGACATATAGTTTAATATATCCTGGAGAAGAGGGGACATATAGTTTAATATATCCTGAGGAGAGGGGACATATAGTTTAATACATCCTGGAGAAGAGGGGACATATAGTTTAATATATCCTGGAGGAGAGGAGACATATAGTTTAATACATCCTGAGAAGAGGGGACATATAGTTTAACATATCCTGGAGAAGAGGGGACATAGTTTAATACACATTACTTTATAGTATCGCAGACAAATCAGAGAATCCCCCATTTCCTTAAGAGAAGGCATGTACACTTTACACAGGTTTTAAATATAAAAAAGTGAATTTTAATGTGTATGAAAATACGATTATTACCTCGCTATAATTCATTTTTCACCCTGGTAAAATGCATAAAAATGTCTACCTTCCATTTGACCACAAGGTGGAGCTATTGGATAATATTTGTATTAAAGGCCTACACTGGGTGTGTAAACAATGAATGTTAGTTTGATTGGGCAAATTAATTGGAAAGGTAAATGTTTACACATCAGAAATATTGACATGACAATGTTTAATGTGGTTTAATTTGTATATGTATTGACAGCTTTGTGGTTCGTGTGGTGCTGAGGAACAAAGCAGTTGTACTTACTGATTAAGCAGTGCAGCTTGAAGGAGAACTTGGAATTGTCAGGAACGATAAAGGTTCCGTCACATATGGCGACTTGACTCTCTCCGAACGGGAGCGAGAAGAAACACAGCTTGTACAACAAGCAACCAAGAGCCTGAAACAGAGAAACACAGCTGGTACAACAAGCAACCAAGAGCCTGAAACAGAGAAACACAGAAACACAGCTTGTACAACAAGCAACCAAGAGCCTGAAACAGAGAAACACAGCTTGTACAACAAGCAACCAAGAGCCTGAAACAGAGAAACACAGCTTGTACAACAAGTAACCAAGCGCCTGAAACAGAGAAACACAGCTTGTACAACAAGCAACCAAGAGCCTGAAACAGAGAAACACAGCTTGTACAACAAGCAACCAAGAGCCTGAAACAGAGAAACACAGCTTGTACAACAAGCAACCAAGAGCCTGAAACACAGAAACACAGCGTGTACAACAACCAATCAAGAGCCTGAAACACAGAAACACAGCTTGTACAATAAGCAACCAAGAGCCTGAAACAGAGAAACACAGCTTGTACAACAAGTAACCAAGCGCCTGAAACAGAGAAACACAGCTTGTACAACAAGCAACCAAGAGCCTGAAACAGAGAAACACAGCTTGTACAACAAGCAACCAAGAGCCTGAAACAGAGAAACACAGCTTGTACAACAAGCAACCAAGAGCCTGAAACACAGAAACACAGCGTGTACAACAACCAATCAAGAGCCTGAAACACAGAAACACAGCTTGTACAATAAGCAACCAAGAGCCTGAAACAGAGAAACACAGCTTGTACAACATGATATCAAACCATATTACAATACATGCCTATATGCAGTATGTTATATAACATGGACTGCTCTCACCTCTGTCAGACAAATGAAGACAGTATATTTCTCCATACCTATAATACACACCCCCCCCCCCCCCCCCCGCCAAACCCAGATTTGTCCGTCAGACTGCCAGATGGTGAAGCGTGATTCATCACTCCAGAGAACGCGTTTCCACTGCTCCAGATTTCCGAGGACGGCGAGCTTTACACCACTCCAGCCGACGCTTGGCATTGCGCATGGTGATTTTAGGCTTGTGTGCAGCTGCTCGGCCATGGAAACTTATTTCATGAGGCTCCCGACGAACCGTTCTTGTGCTGACGTTGCTTCCAGAGGCCGTTTGGAACTCGGTAGTGAGTGTTGCAACCGAGGACATGCTACGTGCTTCAGCACTCGGCAGTCCCGTTCTGTGAGCTTGTGTGGTCTACCACTTGGCAGCTGAGCCGTTGTTTCTCCTAGACGTTTCCACTTCACAATAACAACACTGACAGTTGACCGGGGCAGCTCTAGCAGGGCAGACATTTGACGAACAGACTTATTTGAAAAGGTGCCATCCTATGACGGTGCCACGTTGAAAGACAGAGCTCTTCAGTAAATCCATTCTACTGCCAATGTTTGTCTATGGAGATTGCATGGCTGTGTGCTGTATTTTATACACCTATCAGCAACTGGTGTGGCTGAAATAGAAGAATCCTCTAATTTGAAGGGGTGTCCACATAGCTTTGGCCATGTTGGGTACATTCACGACACACACACACTTCAAGCTCTTCTGTTACTGACTGGCTAGAGACCACACACACCTCCACGTATGTACACACACACACGTTTCCCGCACACACACCTACGTTTCCCGCACACACACACGTTTCTGTACAGACACACACACACACACAACACCCACTTACCCATATATCAGCCTTGGTGGTAATGGCCTTCCCTGCGTACACGTTAATCATCTCTGGAGCTCGATAAGACAGGGTCGTGTACCTGCACACACACACACACACAACACAGTAAGTGCTGAGCGTCAAAAGTCATGTGCGTTTCAGTTCTAGTCTTATGCAAGTACGAAGCAGCTGAAATGATACCCTATACTATATAGTGCACTACTATAGACCAGAGCCCTATTCCCTATATAGTGCACTACTATAGACCAGAGCCCTATTCCCTATATAGTGCACTACTATAGACCAGAGCCCTATTCCCTATATAGTGCACTACTATAGACCAGAGCCCTATTCCCTATATAGTGCAATGTAAGAGTGCAGGGCTGAAGTGGAGAACACTTCATTTTAAGGGTCTGTTCATAAACCATTCATAAGGTGTTTATAAACCATTCATAAGGTGTTTATAAACCTTTTATAAGGCATTTACAAACAGTACACTCCCATTTATTAATCATTACCCCCACGTGTAAACGTTATTCAGACATTTATATTTCCTTAACCATCCTGTGTTGTGTGATTATTCTGTTACCAGGTACTGATGGAATGTCTACCAACGGCATGCCCACCTTTTAGTGAGAAATTACACCGTGCAAGACAGCCCTAACAGTCAATCCGATGGACAATCGTGACTCAGTGATGACCTGTATCTACAAATGTATGCACATAGATGACAAGTGAGGCACACACACACACACACAGTTCAAAAGGTCATCCACTCACTTCTTGATTTCGTCCTCCACGGCGGTCACTCCGTCTTTGTGTGGGAGCAGCACCTTGTGAGTAGCACTTCCAAAATCACACAGAACATAACTGCCATTATCACTCAGGAGGATGTTCTCTACCTGGAGGAGACGGAGACGAACCATTAGTAAAGGACGGACAGAAGAGAGAGACCAAGGAGGAAGAAAGAGGACATATGAATGATTGAAAGCGACAGACATTGATGGAGGAAGGAGAGACAGAGACACAGAGAGACACAGAGAGACAGAGAGAGACAGAGAGAGACAGAGAGAGACAGAGAGAGAGAGAGAGAGACAGAGAGAGAGAGAGAGAGACAGAGAGAGACAGAGAGAGACAGAGACAGAGAGAGACAGAGAGAGACAGAGAGAGACAGAGAGAGACAGAGAGAGACAGAGAGGAGTGGGGAGAGTGTCACTGACTGCCCAAATTACAAAGTGGATGGTGAGGTAGCTGAACTCCTAAAGCTGGCCAATAGAAAAGGAGTTTAATTCACAGGACTTGGACAGGTTCTGTTTTGTTGACTATTTTAGTCCACAGCAGAGAGATATGCCAAGATACACAAAACATTACTGAGGGAGAGAGGAACGAGAGAGAAACAGGATGCATATTAGATTGAAAGTGACACAAAGGGTGAAATGATGGGAGAAGGAGAGGGGGAGAGGGGGGGGACAGATACACAAAGGACAGAAGGGGAAAGAGAGCTGAATGACAGACACACACAGTCTTGTACAGCTAACCTTGTGGGGACACACAATTCAGTCCCATTCAAAATCTTATTTTCCCAAACCCCTAACCTGTACTCTTACCCTAACCTGTACTCTTACCCTAACCTGTACTCTTACCCTAACCTGTACTCTTACCCTAACCTGTACTCTTACCCTAACCTGTACTCTTACCCTAACCTGTACTCTTACCCTAACCTGTACTCTTAACCTAAACCTAAGATTAACCCTAAAACTAACCCTAGCTCCTAACCCTTAACATAATTCTAACCCTAACACTAATTCTAACCTTAACCCTAAACCCCCTAGAAATAGCATTTGACCTTGTGGGGACTAACAAAATGTCCCCAGTTGGTCACATTTAGTTTGTTTACTATTCTTGTGGGAACTTCTGGTCTCTACAAGAATAGTTAAACACGTTCACACACAGCTCAGAGCAGCTGACAGACAATGCTTTTTGCAGTGTCACTTCACCCATCAGTGAGTGACTGGGCCTCCCAGTCTCTGTGTCCCTCTGCGGTTCCATAACAACCTCGGCTGGGACCTAACAGACAGGCTGGTGAGTCAGACCCCCAGTGTTAGGACGGGCTGGAGAGTCAGACCCCCAGTGTTAGGACGGGCTGGAGAGTCAGACCCCCAGTGTTAGGACGGGCTGGTGAGTCAGACCCCCAGTGTTAGGACGGGCTGGAGAGTCAGACCCCCAGTGTTAGGACGGGCTGGAGAGTCAGACCCCCAGTGTTAGGACGGGCTGCTGAGTCAGACCCCCAGTGTTAGGACGGGCTGCTGAGTCAGACCCCCAGTGTTAGGACGGGCTGCTGAGTCAGACCCCCAGTGTTAGGACAGGCTGCTGAGTCAGACCCCCAGTGTTAGGACAGGCTGCTGAGTCAGACCCCCAGTGTTAGGACAGGCTGCTGAGTCAGACCCCCAGTGTTAGGACGGGCTGGAGAGTCAGACCCCCAGTGTTAGGACGGGCTGCTGAGTCAGACCCCCAGTGTTAGGACGGGCTGCTGAGTCAGACCCCCAGTGTTAGGACGGGCTGGAGAGTCAGACCCCCAGTGTTAGGACGGGCTGGAGAGTCAGACCCCCAGTGTTAGGACGGGCTGGAGAGTCAGACCCCCAGTGTTAGGACGGGCTGGAGAGTCAGACCCCCAGTGTTAGGACGGGCTGGAGAGTCAGACCCCCAGTGTTAGGACGGGCTGGAGAGTCAGACCCCCAGTGTTAGGACGGGCTGGAGAGTCAGACCCCCAGTGTTAGGACGGGCTGGAGAGTCAGACCCCCAGTGTTAGGACGGGCTGGAGAGTCAGACCCCCAGTGTTAGGACGGGCTGGAGAGTCAGACCCCCAGTGTTAGGACGGGCTGGAGAGTCAGACCCCCAGTGTTAGGACGGGCTGGAGAGTCAGACCCCCAGTGTTAGGACGGGCTGGAGAGTCAGACCCCCAGTGTTAGGACGGGCTGGAGAGTCAGACCCCCAGTGTTAGGACGGGCTGGAGAGTCAGACCCCCAGTGTTAGGACGGGCTGGAGAGTCAGACCCCCAGTGTTAGGACGGGCTGGAGAGTCAGACCCCCAGTGTTAGGACGGGCTGGAGAGTCAGACCCCCAGTGTTAGGACGGGCTGGAGAGTCAGACCCCCAGTGTTAGGACGGGCTGGAGAGTCAGACCCCCAGTGTTAGGACGGGCTGGAGAGTCAGACCCCCAGTGTTAGGACGGGCTGGAGAGTCAGACCCCCAGTGTTAGGACGGGCTGGAGAGTCAGACCCCCAGTGTTAGGACGGGCTGGAGAGTCAGACCCCCAGTGTTAGGACGGGCTGGAGAGTCAGACCCCCAGTGTTAGGACGGGCTGGAGAGTCAGACCCCCAGTGTTAGGACGGGCTGGAGAGTCAGACCCCCAGTGTTAGGACGGGCTGGAGAGTCAGACCCCCAGTGTTAGGACGGGCTGGAGAGTCAGACCCCCAGTGTTAGGACGGGCTGGAGAGTCAGACCCCCAGTGTTAGGACGGGCTGGAGAGTCAGACCCCCAGTGTTAGGACGGGCTGGAGAGTCAGACCCCCAGTGTTAGGACGGGCTGGAGAGTCAGACCCCCAGTGTTAGGACGGGCTGGAGAGTCAGACCCCCAGTGTTAGGACGGGCTGGAGAGTCAGACCCCCAGTGTTAGGACGGGCTGGAGAGTCAGACCCCCAGTGTTAGGACGGGCTGGAGAGTCAGACCCCCAGTGTTAGGACGGGCTGGAGAGTCAGACCCCCAGTGTTAGGACGGGCTGGAGAGTCAGACCCCCAGTGTTAGGACGGGCTGGAGAGTCAGACCCCCAGTGTTAGGACGGGCTGGAGAGTCAGACCCCCAGTGTTAGGACGGGCTGGAGAGTCAGACCCCCAGTGTTAGGACGGGCTGGAGAGTCAGACCCCCAGTGTTAGGACGGGCTGGAGAGTCAGACCCCCAGTGTTAGGACGGGCTGGAGAGTCAGACCCCCAGTGTTAGGACGGGCTGGAGAGTCAGACCCCCAGTGTTAGGACGGGCTGGAGAGTCAGACCCCCAGTGTTAGGACGGGCTGGAGAGTCAGACCCCCAGTGTTAGGACGGGCTGGAGAGTCAGACCCCCAGTGTTAGGACGGGCTGGAGAGTCAGACCCCCAGTGTTAGGACGGGCTGGAGAGTCAGACCCCCAGTGTTAGGACGGGCTGGAGAGTCAGACCCCCAGTGTTAGGACGGGCTGGAGAGTCAGACCCCCAGTGTTAGGACGGGCTGGAGAGTCAGACCCCCAGTGTTAGGACGGGCTGGAGAGTCAGACCCCCAGTGTTAGGACGGGCTGGAGAGTCAGACCCCCAGTGTTAGGACGGGCTGGAGAGTCAGACCCCCAGTGTTAGGACGGGCTGGAGAGTCAGACCCCCAGTGTTAGGACGGGCTGGAGAGTCAGACCCCCAGTGTTAGGACGGGCTGGAGAGTCAGACCCCCAGTGTTAGGACGGGCTGGAGAGTCAGACCCCCAGTGTTAGGACGGGCTGGAGAGTCAGACCCCCAGTGTTAGGACGGGCTGGAGAGTCAGACCCCCAGTGTTAGGACGGGCTGGAGAGTCAGACCCCCAGTGTTAGGACGGGCTGGAGAGTCAGACCCCCAGTGTTAGGACGGGCTGGAGAGTCAGACCCCCAGTGTTAGGACGGGCTGGAGAGTCAGACCCCCAGTGTTAGGACGGGCTGGAGAGTCAGACCCCCAGTGTTAGGACGGGCTGGAGAGTCAGACCCCCAGTGTTAGGACGGGCTGGAGAGTCAGACCCCCAGTGTTAGGACGGGCTGGAGAGTCAGACCCCCAGTGTTAGGACGGGCTGGAGAGTCAGACCCCCAGTGTTAGGACGGGCTGGAGAGTCAGACCCCCAGTGTTAGGACGGGCTGGAGAGTCAGACCCCCAGTGTTAGGACGGGCTGGAGAGTCAGACCCCCAGTGTTAGGACGGGCTGGAGAGTCAGACCCCCAGTGTTAGGACGGGCTGGAGAGTCAGACCCCCAGTGTTAGGACGGGCTGGAGAGTCAGACCCCCAGTGTTAGGACGGGCTGGAGAGTCAGACCCCCAGTGTTAGGACGGGCTGGAGAGTCAGACCCCCAGTGTTAGGACGGGCTGGAGAGTCAGACCCCCAGTGTTAGGACGGGCTGGAGAGTCAGACCCCCAGTGTTAGGACGGGCTGGAGAGTCAGACCCCCAGTGTTAGGACGGGCTGGAGAGTCAGACCCCCAGTGTTAGGACGGGCTGGAGAGTCAGACCCCCAGTGTTAGGACGGGCTGGAGAGTCAGACCCCCAGTGTTAGGACGGGCTGGAGAGTCAGACCCCCAGTGTTAGGACGGGCTGGAGAGTCAGACCCCCAGTGTTAGGACGGGCTGGAGAGTCAGACCCCCAGTGTTAGGACGGGCTGGAGAGTCAGACCCCCAGTGTTAGGACGGGCTGGAGAGTCAGACCCCCAGTGTTAGGACGGGCTGGAGAGTCAGACCCCCAGTGTTAGGACGGGCTGGAGAGTCAGACCCCCAGTGTTAGGACGGGCTGGAGAGTCAGACCCCCAGTGTTAGGACGGGCTGGAGAGTCAGACCCCCAGTGTTAGGACGGGCTGGAGAGTCAGACCCCCAGTGTTAGGACGGGCTGGAGAGTCAGACCCCCAGTGTTAGGACGGGCTGGAGAGTCAGACCCCCAGTGTTAGGACGGGCTGGAGAGTCAGACCCCCAGTGTTAGGACGGGCTGGAGAGTCAGACCCCCAGTGTTAGGACGGGCTGGAGAGTCAGACCCCCAGTGTTAGGACGGGCTGGAGAGTCAGACCCCCAGTGTTAGGACGGGCTGGAGAGTCAGACCCCCAGTGTTAGGACGGGCTGGAGAGTCAGACCCCCAGTGTTAGGACGGGCTGGAGAGTCAGACCCCCAGTGTTAGGACGGGCTGGAGAGTCAGACCCCCAGTGTTAGGACGGGCTGGAGAGTCAGACCCCCAGTGTTAGGACGGGCTGGAGAGTCAGACCCCCAGTGTTAGGACGGGCTGGAGAGTCAGACCCCCAGTGTTAGGACGGGCTGGAGAGTCAGACCCCCAGTGTTAGGACGGGCTGGAGAGTCAGACCCCCAGTGTTAGGACGGGCTGGAGAGTCAGACCCCCAGTGTTAGGACGGGCTGGAGAGTCAGACCCCCAGTGTTAGGACGGGCTGGAGAGTCAGACCCCCAGTGTTAGGACGGGCTGGAGAGTCAGACCCCCAGTGTTAGGACGGGCTGGAGAGTCAGACCCCCAGTGTTAGGACGGGCTGGAGAGTCAGACCCCCAGTGTTAGGACGGGCTGGAGAGTCAGACCCCCAGTGTTAGGACGGGCTGGAGAGTCAGACCCCCAGTGTTAGGACGGGCTGGAGAGTCAGACCCCCAGTGTTAGGACGGGCTGGTGAGTCAGACCCCCAGTGTTAGGACGGGCTGGTGAGTCAGACCCCCAGTGTTAGGACGGGCTGGTGAGTCAGACCCCCAGTGTTAGGACGGGCTGGTGAGTCAGACCCCCAGTGTTAGGACGGGCTGGTGAGTCAGACCCCCAGTGTTAGGACGGGCTGGTGAGTCAGACCCCCAGTGTTAGGACGGGCTGGTGAGTCAGACCCCCAGTGTTAGGACGGGCTGGTGAGTCAGACCCCCAGTGTTAGGACGGGCTGGTGAGTCAGACCCCCAGTGTTAGGACGGGCTGGTGAGTCAGACCCCCAGTGTTAGGACGGGCTGGTGAGTCAGACCCCCAGTGTTAGGACGGGCTGGTGAGTCAGACCCCCAGTGTTAGGACGGGCTGGTGAGTCAGACCCCCAGTGTTAGGACGGGCTGGTGAGTCAGACCCCCAGTGTTAGGACGGGCTGGTGAGTCAGACCCCCAGTGTTAGGACGGGCTGGTGAGTCAGACCCCCAGTGTTAGGACGGGCTGGTGAGTCAGACCCCCAGTGTTAGGACGGGCTGGTGAGTCAGACCCCCAGTGTTAGGACGGGCTGGTGAGTCAGACCCCCAGTGTTAGGACGGGCTGGTGAGTCAGACCCCCAGTGTTAGGACGGGCTGGTGAGTCAGACCCCCAGTGTTAGGACGGGCTGGTGAGTCAGACCCCCAGTGTTAGGACGGGCTGGTGAGTCAGACCCCCAGTGTTAGGACGGGCTGGTGAGTCAGACCCCCAGTGTTAGGACGGGCTGGTGAGTCAGACCCCCAGTGTTAGGACGGGCTGGTGAGTCAGACCCCCAGTGTTAGGACGGGCTGGTGAGTCAGACCCCCAGTGTTAGGACGGGCTGGTGAGTCAGACCCCCAGTGTTAGGACGGGCTGGTGAGTCAGACCCCCAGTGTTAGGACGGGCTGGTGAGTCAGACCCCCAGTGTTAGGACGGGCTGGTGAGTCAGACCCCCAGTGTTAGGACGGGCTGGGGAGACCCCCAGTGTTAGGACAGGCTGGGGAGACCCCCAGTGTTAGGACAGGCTGGGGAGACCCCCAGTGTTAGGACGGGCTGGTGAGTCAGACCCCCAGTGTTAGGACAGGCTGGGGAGACCCCCAGTGTTAGGAAGATGAAGAAAGATGAAGAAAGATGGAGGGGGGGAAGGAATTAAGGATAAGAGCATTGTGGGAGATAATGAGAAGCGGTCAAGGATGAAGAGGAAGAGAGAATATGACAGAGGAAGAGGAGCATTGAGAGGTGGACAATGAGTAGAAGGAAACATATACAGAACAGAGAAACACAAATGATGTGGTCAAGGAGCGAGAAGGACAGAGGAAGGGGAGAGAATGTCTGTTTCCAGGCTTACCTTGAGGTCCCTGTGTATGAGGTGTGTTACACTGATGTGTGTGAGGTGTGTGTGTGTGTGTGTGTGTGTGTCTCTTCTCCTTACCTTCAGGTCCCTGTGTATGACAGGGGTCCTACACTGATGCAGCCTGGCCACAGCCTCACAGGTATCAGTGAAGATGGTCAACACCTCCGGCTCCGTAAACCCAATATGGAGACGCTGATTCATCTGCTTCACTACCTGACCAGCTGGGGAGGGAGGAGGGACAGAGGAGAGAGGGAGGAGATGGGGGAGGGACAGGAGAGAGGAGATGGGGGAGGGACAGGAGAGGGGGAGAGAGGAGATGGGGGAGGGACAGGAGAGGGGGAGAGAGGAGATGGGGGAGGGACAGGAGAGGGGGAGAGAGGAGATGGGGGAGGGACAGGAGAGGGGAGAATGAGGTAGTGGGTGAGAGAGAGAAGGAGAAAGAGAATGTTTAAAGTTACAATCCAGGGTCAATAAGAAAGAAGAAAAAAAAATCACAGGTCTGTTTGTTGAACTCTGAAGTATATTTGTCCCATATCTGTATGTTCAATAAATAAAAAATGACATTACCGGACCAAACAATTGTATTAAAATGGAAGAGGGGGGGACCCAAAACGCCTACCTTTACAGTACTCCATGAGGATAAGGACCTCCCAGACACTGTCCCCTACTGAGTTGATGGTAGAGTCCAGGTAGTTCACTATGTTCTTATGACCTGACAGCTCTTTCTGCAGAGAAGAAGGACATTCTAAGAGACCGATACAGTGCATTCGGAAAGTATTCAGACCCCTTTGACTTATTCCACATTTTTGTTACATTCCAGCCTTATTCTAAAATTGATTAAATCGTTTTTTGTTCCCTCAATCTATTGTAGATGGAGGACATTGGGCATGTGGCTAATTCTCCTCATAGAAGTTAAGTCAGTCATCAGTCTAGGTGTTGCTCTTTGTTTCTTTATGTACACGTCCTGTCCCAGTGTGTCACGTCCTGTCCCAGTGTGTCACGCCCTGTCCCAGTGTGTCACGCCCTGTCCCAGTGTGTCACGCCCTGTCCCAGTGTGTCACGCCCTGTCCCAGTGTGTCACGCCCTGTCCCAGTGTGTCACGCCCTGTCCCAGTGTGTCACGTCCTGTCCCAGTGTGTCAGGTCCTGTCCCAGTGTGTCAGGTCCTGTCCCAGTGTGTCAGGTCCTGTCCCAGTGTGTCAGGTCCTGTCCCAGTGTGTCACGTCCTGTCCCAGTGTGTCACGTCCTGTCCCAGTGTGTCACGTCCTGTCCCAGTGTGTCACGTCCTGTCCCAGTGTGTCACAGCCACGTCACATCTACGGTAGAGCCACGTCACATCTACGGTACAGCCACGTCACAGTTACAGCCACGTCACAGTTACAGCCACGTCACATCTACGGTACAGCCACGTCACATCTACGGTACAGCCACGTCACATCTACGGTACAGCCACGTCACATCTACGGTAGAGCCACGTCACATCTACGGTACAGCCACGTCACAGTTACAGCCACGTCACAGTTACAGCCACGTCACATCTACGGTACAGCCACGTCACATCTACGGTACAGCCACGTCACATCTACGGTACAGCCACGTCACAGTTACAGCCACGTCACATCTACGGTACAGCCACGTCAGTTACATCCACGGCACTGTTACAGCCACGTTACTGTCAAGAAGTCATACCAGGTCAACCGTCAGGGTTCCAGAAGGTCACACGGTGTGTGTGTGTGTGTGTGTGTGTGTGTGTGTGTGTGCACGTATCTGTACAGTTCATTCTATAAAGTATTCAGACTCCTTGACTTTTTCCACATTTTGTTACTTTACAGCCTTATTCTAAAATAGAAAATAAAATGGATTAAATTAATTGTTTTCCTCTATCTTCACATACTACCCCATAATGACAAAGACATGAATGTTTTGCACATTTTCTAAAAATAAAACAGAAATACCTTATTTACATAAGTATTCAAACCCTTTGCAATGAGACTTGAAATTGAGCTCAGGTGCATCCTGTTTCCATTGATCATCCTTGAGATATTTCTACAACTTGGAGTCCACCTGTGGTAAATTCAATTGATTGGACATGATTTAGAAAGGCACACACCTGTCTATATAAGGTCCCACAGTGGACAGTGCATGTCAGAGCAAAAACCAAGCCATGAGGTCGAAGGAATTGTCCGTAGAGCTCCGAGACAGGATTGTGTCGAGGCACAGATCTGCGGAAGGGTACCAAAACATTTCTGCAGCATTGAAGGTCCCCAAGAACACAGTGGCCTCCATCATTGGAAGAAGTTTGGAACCACCAAGACTCTTCCTAGAGCAGGCCGCCCGGCCAAACTGAGCAGTCAGAGAAGGGCCTTGGTCAGGGAGGTGACCAAGAACCAGACGATCACTGACAGAGCTCCAGAGTTCCTCTGGAGAACCTTCAAGAAGGACAACCATCTCTGCAGCACTCCACAAAATCAAGCCGTTATGGTAAAGTGAACGGACGGACGCCCACTCCTCAGTAAAAGGCATGACAGCCCACTTGGAGTTTTCCAAAAGGCACCTAAAAGGACTCTGACCGTGAGAAACAAGATTCTCTGGTCTGATGAAACCAAGATAGAACTCCTTGGCCTGAATGCAAAGTGTCACATCAGGAGGATGTACTGTGACATCATGCCACGGGGTTTCTTTTCAGTGGCAGGGACTGGGAGACTAGTCAGGATCGAGGGAAAGATGAACAGAGCAAAGTATAGAGAGATCCTTGATGAAAACCTGCTTCAGAGCACTCGGGACATCAGACTGGGGTGCAGATTCACCTAACAGGACAAAGACCCTAAGCACACAGCCAAGACAACGCAGGAGTGGCTTCGGGACAAGTCTCTGAATGTCCTTGAGTGGCCCAGCCAGACTCCGGACTTGAACCCGATCGAACATCTCTGGAGAGACCTGAAAATAGCTGTGCAGCGATGCTCCCCATCTAACCTGACAGAGCTTGAGAGGATCAGCAGAGAAGAATGGGAGAAACTCCCCAAATACAGGAGTGCCAAGCTTGTAGCGTCATACCCAAGAAGACCCGAGTCTGTAATCGCTGCCAAAAGAGCATCACCAAAGTACTGAGTAAAGGGTCTGAATACTTATATAATTCAGCCAACATTTCTAAAAACCTGTTTACACCTTCTCATTACAGGTTGATTGCTGAGAATTATTTATTTTTTAAAATCTATTTTAGAGTAAGGCTGTAACCTAACAAAATGTGGAAAACGTGGAATACTTTCCGAAGACAAATCCAATTTTATTGGTCACATACACATGGTTAGCACATGGTTAGCACATGGTTAGCATTGAAGAGATTTCACCCCATGCTTCCCGAAGCACCTCCCACAAGTTGGATTGGCTTGATGGGCACTTCCTACGTACCATACAGTCAAGCTGCTCCCACAACAGCTCAATAGGGTTGAGAACCTGAGACTATAATGGAGTGGCCAGCACAGACAGAATACCAGCTGACTGCTTCTTCCCTAAATAGTTATTGCATAGTTTGGAGCTGTGCTTTTGGGTTATTGTCCAGTTGTTGGAGGAATTGGCTCCAATTAAGCGCTGTCCACAGGGTATGGCATGGCGTTGAAGAAGGAAGGCTATCACTCCATTTTGCAAGATCCCTTTAACCCTGTACAAATCTCCCACTTTACCACCACCAAAGCACCCCCAGACCATCACATTGCCTCCACCATGCTTCACAGACGGCGCCAAGCACTCCTCCAGCATCTTTTCTTCATCTCACAAATGTTCTTCTTTGTGATCCGAACACCTCAAACTTAGATTGGTCTGTCCATAACACTTTTTTTTCTCCAATCTTCCTCTGTCCAGTGTCTGTGTTCTTTTGCCCATCTTAATCTTTTATTTTTATTGGCCAGTCTGAGATGTGGCTTTTCCTTTGCAACTCTGCCTAGAAAGCCAGCATCCCGGAGTCGCCTCTTCACTGTTGACGTTGAGATGAAGCTGCCAGTTGAGGACTTGTGAGGCATCTGTTTCTCAAACTACACAGTAATGTACTTGTCCTCTTGCTCAGTTGTGCACCGGGGCCTCCCACTCTTTCTATTCTGGTTAGAGACAGTTTTCTCTGTTCTGTGAAGAGAGTAGTTCACAGCGTTACATGAGATCTTATGTTTCTTGGCAATTTCTCGCTTGAAATAGCCTTCATTTCTCAGAACAAGTTTCAGAAGAAAGGTCTTTGTTTATGGACATATTGAGCCTGTAATCCAACCCACAAATGCTGATGCTCCAGATACTCAACTAGTCTAAAGGCCAGTTTTATTGCTTCTTTAAAATCAGGACAACAGTTTTCAGCTGTTCTAACATAATTGCAAAAGGGTTTTCTAATGATCAATTAGCTAATCCAAGATGATCATTTTAAAAGGCTAACACAACGTGCCATTGGAACACAGGAGTAATGGTTGCTGATAAAGGGCCTCTTTACAGCTATGTAGATTTTCCATTAAAAAAAAAAATCTGTTTCCAGCTACAACAGTGATTTACAACATTAACAATGTCTACACTGTATTTCTGATCAATTTAAATGTTATTTTAAAATATTTTTCTTTCAAAAACAAGGACATTTCTAAGTGACCCCAAACTTTTGAACGGTAGTGTATATGTTACTCACGGTTTAAGTCAGCACACCCCACAGAAAACAACTAGCTGTTGAGTTAGACAAACTCAAAGTTACAGTAAAAAAAATTGCATGTTCATCTACTCTCTTGGAGGCAATTCAGTTCATATAACAAGTGGATTTTCTGGATGGCGTAAAACATTACAAAGACAAATTCAAGCTAGGGCTGTCACAATTACTGTATTACCAACAGTTACGGATGAAAACCACCATTAAAATAAAATGTCATAACCGTTTTTATATATAAATTTATATAAATTTTATTATAAATTGTGGAACGAACAGCTGACGGCATTCATGCGATTGAGTCCCTTTCTGCGCTAACAGCCTTAACGTGATGAAACGTTGTTGAGTCCCTTTCTGCGCTAACAGCCTTAACGTGATGAAACGTTGTTGAGTCCCTTTCTGCGCTAACAGCCTTAACGTGATGAAACGTTGTTGCGTCCCTTTCCGCGCTAACAGCCTTAACGTGATGAAACGTTGTTGCGTCCCTTTCCGCGCTAACAGCCTTAACGTGATGAAACGTTGTTGAGTCCCTTTCCGCGCTAACAGCCTTAACGTGATGAAACGTTGTTGAGTCCCTTTCTGCGCTAACAGCCTTAACGTGATGAAACGTTGTTGAGTCCCTTTCTGCGCTAACAGCCTTAACGTGATGAAACGTTGTTGAGTCCCTTTCTGCGCTAACAGCCTTAACGTGATGAAACGTTGTTGCGTCCCTTTCTGCGCTAACAGCCTTAACGTGATGAAACGTTGTTGCGTCCCTTTCTGCGCTAACAGCCTTAACGTGATGAAACGTTGTTGAGTCCCTTTCCGCGCTAACAGCCTTAACGTGATGAAACGTTGTTGCGTCCCTTTCTGCGCTAACAGCCTTAACGTGATGAAACGTTGAGTCCCTTTCCGCGCTAACAGCCTTAACGTGATGAAACGTTGAGTCCCTTTCCGCGCTAACAGCCTTAACGTGATGAAACGTTGTTGAGTCCCTTTCTGCGCTAACAGCCTTAACGTGATGAAACGTCGAGTCCCTTTCTGCGCTAACAGCCTTAACGTGATGAAACGTTGAGTCCCTTTCTGCGCTAACAGCCTTAACGTGATGAAACGTTGTTGAGTCCCTTTCTGCGCTAACAGCCTTAACGTGATGAAACGTTGTTGAGTCCCTTTCTGCGCTAACAGCCTTAACGTGATGAAACGTTGTTGAGTCCCTTTCTGCGCTAACAGCCTTAACGTGATGAAACGTTGTTGAGTCCCTTTCTGCGCTAACAGCCTTAACGTGATGAAACGTTGTTGCTCCTTTGCTGGAACAAGCGAGGTTCCACGCTAATGTAGAATGTTCATTCAAATGTTTTTTTTTTTTTTAAAGGTAGACTCAGCTAAATGACGTTGCCACGAGCAGAAACGCAGATATTGAGATGAGCGAGATGCAAGACTTCGCTCTCACACAGTATCTGCACGTGTTCGCGTCACGCCGTTAAGAGCGTGGTCTCGGGACCAAAACAGAGGAGAAATCGAGCCTCACATTTCAACGCTCGTTAGTTGTAGCGGAAACCGATTCCACTATGCTCTTTATTTTGTGCCGTCATTTCTCTGAGTCTACCTCTAACTGGGCTCCCGAGTGGCGCAGGGGTCTAAGGCACTGCATCACAGTGCAAGAGGCGTCACTACAGTCCCTGGTTCGAATCCAGGCTGAATCACATCCGGCCGTGATTGGGAGTCCCATAGGGTGGAGCACAATTGGCCCAGCGTCGTCCGGGTAGGCCGTCATTGTAAATAAGAATTTGTTCTTAACTGACTTGCCTAGTTAAATAAAAGTTAAAAACATATTTTTTTTAAACTGATGTGTCCCTGTAATGTCCGTTGCCTTGAATAAAAAAAAAAATGTATAACTAAAATCACAGGACATACTTCTGGCTTTTGCTTCCTGCTTTGCTCCCATTGGTACACTTACGATGTCCGGCCGGTCCGACACATTATGCCATCACTGACTGGAATGGGGACGCCTGTTTTATTCATCATAGTTCTATGGCAGCACATGCAGTCAGGAGCGGAGAAAATGTTGGTTGAATAGTTATTACGGTGACCACGATCATTTGTGGGTTTTAGTCTGGGTTTCTGTATAAACACTTTGTGACATCTGCTGATGTAAAAATAGGACTTTATAAATAAAAATGTTGATTTGGTTGGCCAATAACAGTCATCTAAAATTCAATGACCGTCACAAACCTAAAATCAAGCAATCTTGTTAAGGTGCAAAAAACACACACACCCAGTCTCTCACTCTATATGCCCACCATAATAGTGATTTCTCTCTTGTAGATGTTGAGGTCAGGGACGTTGTTGACGTACATCCTCTTGAGAGCGCAGCGCATGCCACTCTGTGTCCGGGCCAGGAACACCACGGAGAAACCGCCTGGAGAGAGGAGCCAGGAGGAGAACAGTTAGCATCATATACATGTTGAGTACACACACACACACACACACACACACACACACACACACACTCCACGTGCTCCTGGGTGTGTCTCTCTCTCTCTCTCTCATTAGTGGACCGAACAGGAGGCTTCAAAGACCTGTTGACCTGTTGCAGGGCCAGGAGAAAGAAGTATCCTACTATGGCATCCTTGTTGCATAACAAACTCTGCTCCCTGAAGTGGTCTGACGGGAACAAGGAGCCTGAACACACACACAGACTCAGCAGGCGAGAGGGCCCCAGTCAGGGTCAGGAGGAGAGAGGGCCCCAGTCAGGGTCAGGAGGAGAGAGGGCCCCAGTCAGGGTCAGGAGGAGAGAGGGCCCCAGTCAGGGACAGGAGGAGAGGGGGCCCCAGTCAGGGACAGGAGGAGAGGGGGCCCCAGTCAGGGACAGGAGGAGAGGGGGCCCCAGTCAGGGTCAGGAGGAGAGAGGGCCCCAGTCAGGGTCAGGAGGAGAGAGGGCCCCAGTCAGGGTCAGGAGGAGAGAGGGCCCCAGTCAGGGTCAGGAGGAGAGAGGGCCCCAGTCAGGGACAGGAGGAGAGAGGGCCCCAGTCAGGGACAGGAGGAGAGAGGGCCCCAGTCAGGGACAGGAGGAGAGGGCTCCAGTCAGGGCCTGTGTTCACAAAGCAGAGTCAGAGTAGGAAAGGTGCACAATGTTATTCATAGAGGAGACGGACTGACCACAGTAGGAGGCAAGTACACGTGTGTACACTGATAGTACTATTCTAGATCTGGTGGGACTTTGTCATTCCTGTGACAGCGCAGTAGAGCATGATTCTCATTACAATCTGCTCAGGGGGAATCACCACTGACTCATTACAGTCTGCTCAGGGGGAATCACCACAGTCTGCTCAGGGAGAATCACCACTGACTCATTACAGTCTGCTCAGGGAGAATCACCACTGACTCATTACAGTCTGCTCAGGGAGAATCACCACTGACTCATTACAGTCTGCTCAGGGAGAATCACCACTGACTCGTTACAGTCTGCTCAGGGAGAATCACCACTGACTCGTTACAGTCTGCTCAGGGGGAATCACCACTGACTCGTTACAGTCTGCTCAGGGGGAATCACCACTGACTCATTACAGTCTGCTCAGGGGGAATCACCACTGACTCATTACAGTCTGCTCAGGGGGAATCACCACTGACTCATTACAGTCTGCTCAGGGGGAATCACCACTGACTCATTACAGTCTGCTCGGGGGGAATCACCACTGCTACTCATCTGTACATGATAAAGCAGTGATAAGCTAATAAGATAATGAAGGCCTGTTCTGATATAAAGAGGGGATGAGCCACACCCCGCCCACCGTGTTATCAGGTACCCAGAGCCACCCCCCCACCGTGTTATCAGGTACCCAGAGCCACACCCCCCCCACTGTGTTATCAGCTACCCAGAGCCACACAGAACAGCGGTTAATACATTAGAGGAGAAGCCAGACACACCTCACATACCCTCTGGATACGCTAATCACCATGACAACAGAGCAGGTTAACGTGATCACCACAACAACAGAGCAGGTTAACCTCATCATCATGACAACAAAGTATGTCAGGGTTTAATGCAGGGAGGAAGGTACAACCTTAATTAAAGTGAATTGAGTTAGCCTAAGTGAAATTAAAATTGACTTAACGTTAAACACAGCCTGCTAGAGACTTATCGCCATCATTATCCGTGTTGGGAAACTGTTCTTGTTTTCTGACTATAGATGCATTGCAGTCCAATACAAAGTGCATTCTGGGAATCTGACCATTGCGATAGTCAAAACTTTAACCAGTCCTCCTCAACTCAAGCTGTGCCGAGTGGGAACTCAACAAAACGCCGCAGTCGAAACCCGAGAGCGACACTAATCAACTCTTGACAGTACGTACGCTATCTCGTGGTCACTTCCTGTTCTGAATATGAACAGAGAGGATGTATTGGGGTAAATATAACTAGTGTTTTTTTTATGAGCAGCTTCATTGTTCTTCCCTGTATGACATGATTATTTGGATAATGGTGTTTGTTCCAGAAAAGCCTGGGTGACGTTCTTCAGTTACAGTACGTAGGCCTAGTTTCACATGCAGTAACGAAACACTAAATAGTTGTTACAGGAAAGGCACCTTTACAGGAAAGGCACCTTTACAGGAAAGGCACCTTTACAGGAAAGACACCCTTACAGGAAAGGCACCTTACAGGAAAGACACCTTACAGGAAAGGCACCTTAAAAATGGAAATTGTCTGTACTTTACTACCAACAACAGTCAGTCAGCAGAAACCAAACCGGTTTGTTGGCATAGGTTTTTTTTTGTTAATTTTTGACTGCTTTGCTCTGCTGATGCAGCCTGTTATAGCCAACTGGGCCTAAGGGTTTCTCAAAAACAAATGGCATCCTATTCCCTATGAAGACCCATAAGGCTCTGGTCCAAAGTAGTGCACTACACAGTGCCTTCAGAAAGTGTTCACACTCCTTCACTTACACATCTTGTTGTGTTACAGACTGAATTTTTTAAAAACGGATTCAATTGAGATGTGTCACTGGCCTACACACACATTACCCCCATAATGTTAAAGTGGAATTATGTTTTTACAAATTAATTTAAAAAATGAAAAGCTGAAATGTTTTGAGTCAATAAGTATTCAACCCCTTCGTTATGGCAAAACTAAATAAGTTCAGGAGTAAAAATGTGCTTAACAAGTCACATAATAAGTTGCATGGACTCACTCTGGGTGCAATAAGTGTTTAAAAAATGTTTTAATGACTACCTCATCCATGCATCCCCCACACATACAGATAATTGTAAGGTCCATCAGTCGAGTAGTGAATACAGATTCAACCACAATGACCAGGGAGGTTTTCCAATGCCTCGCAAAGAAGGGAACTCATTAGTAGATGTGTAAAAAAAAAAAGCAGATATTGAATATCCCCTTGAGCATGGTGAAGATATTCATTACACCTCCCAGTCAAGAAGGAAGTCAGTACAGACTACAAAATATTCAAAAACATACATCCTGTTTGCAATAAGACTAAAGTAAAACTGCAAATAAATGTGGCAAAGAAATTAACTTTCTGTCCTGAATACAACGAGTTATAGAGTGAGAGAGAGCAAGACATATATGGTAAACACTGTATATAATATGGTGACCGACCACCTTGTTTTCGGTCTTATGAAGCAAATTTGGATATTTTTTATATATTTTTTTTACATTGGATAGAAGCAGAGACACAGAGCTAGAAAATTGTATATCATACACTGTATTTGAGGAACAAATGGGAAAGAAATGCTGTTTTGAAAGTTAGATAAACTTGTAACCTCACTTTTGAGAAAATGGCCTTTGAATGTTTTGGTACCTACTGGAGAGCTCTTCTTTGTCTACACCCATTCAGCGTTATTCACACCCTCTTAAGCTTTAGCCCCCACCCAAACACTGACCATTTTACTCACCCTAGCAGAGCTGGTTAGGCTGTTTCATGTTATCTAGAGTGTTGGTGACTAACTGTGCTGCTGGCAACAATTTAATTACACTTTTTTGCCGACGTTTACTGACACCGGCCATATTCAACAGGTGTTGAGCGTTCGTAAATTCATCAGTTATTCTTCGCTCCGTCACACTCAGACGAGAGTGCTCTGAAATCGGAGCAGAGACTGAATTTACGAATGTACCCGAAATAGTTACTTGCATAGTGGAGTCTTTTGTTAAGACATGTAGCTAGCTAGCTAAACAATGAACCATTATCCCAACTCATGACGTTACTACCCTGCATGAAATCTGCAGGTAGGTAAACAATATCTGAAAATGTAGCTAGCTAGACTATCATTCATTGACGGGCGCGTCTCCTGTCGGATGCCATGGTTACCCTTAGGTTTGAAGATGTAATCCGGTGACCGGTGTTTTCTCCATCTCCTTAGCTATCAGACTCTAATTCCACTGATTTCAAAACTCAGTCCTCCAGAAAGTGGAGAGCAACACTTACGCAGTTCTACTATGCAACTCATTTTTTTTTTTTTTTATCTACATTAGACAGGATTACCTAGACATACTGACCTGCTCAAAATCATCTCTCGGCACGTCCAGCCCAGTCATTATCATCTCAGCCAATCAGCTAGCAGGATGGTTGCTAACTTTTTCTGTGGCTAAACCAAGTAGGCTAGTAATTTAACAATTGTATTAGTATTTACAGATGACGTACAAGTCTGTTATTAATAAGGCACATGAAAGTTCACGTTTGAGAATGCATTTTGATTTTTTTTAAATTGTTCACGTTAAAAAACGGCTCTCCTGTGAAGTAGTGACCTAGTTTCCTGAAACGGGTCACATATTTTTTGTGTTATGGGGGGGGGGGGGTGAAGACATACGGACAAACTCAACATACTTTAAAATGACTGAAACCAAATTAAAACTGTAGAATGATAACGGACCTACATTCACAGTTTATTGACCGTGTCCAGCTCACTAATATTCACTGAAAGGAAAGCTAGTCAAATCAGGGAGTATTGAAAATGAAAGAAAAAAGGACAGAGGACAAATATTTGCAAATTCTGACAGAGAGAAAATAACCAATTAACTAAATAACCAAACGCTCGCTCTCTACCGAGCCTGCCGGTCTCTCCCTCTCTGACGGGAGCCATATGGATCAGGATCAGGTTCTCACTAAAATCAAAGCTCTGTTGCTTTAGTTCACACACTCTGCCATGCCAACCACGGAAGTGCAGCGGCTATAGAGTCCATTATTCTCCCAGAGTGCCTCAGGACGGATGATTTCTTAGGGGGCTTTGTACCCTGCGTACCAATTTGCTGGAAAGATGTGTGTGTGTGTGTGTGTGTGTGTGTGTGTGTGTGTGTGTGTGTGTGTGTGTCTGGACAAAAGGAAGCCTCTGTACAGGAGATTGGTCCCGGCAACTAGGCTTGGGCGGTATACCGTATTACAGGGGTATTTGGAAATAGCCACGAGATGTTTTTTTTTTTATACTGTTGAATAATGTTCTTTTAAGTTTTTGTGGCTACTTTTTAAGTAACCTGCATTCAAATTGTGCAATACATCAGGAGCTAAAGCAGATCACGTTGTTCATTTCACCGGTCACATTATGAAGCTTCCCGTAGTTCCCCAGAACAGCTGAGTCAGTCACATTATGAAGCTTCCCGTAGTTCCCCAGAACAGTTGAGCCAGTCACATTATGAAGCTTCCCGTAGTTCCCCAGAACAGTTGAGCCAGTCACGTTATGAAGCTTCCCGTAGTTCCCCAGAACAGCTGAGTCAGTCACATTATGAAGCTTCCCGTAGTTCCCCAGAACAGTTGAGCCAGTCACGTTATGAAGCTTCCCGTAGTTCCCCAGAACAGTTGAGCCAGTCACGTTATGAAGCTTCCCGTAGTTCCCCAGAACAACGGCCTGCTCGCCTCTGGCCTGCTCGCCTCCCTACCTCTGAGGAAGTACAGTTCCCGCTCAGCCCAGTCAAAACTGTTCGCTGCTCTGGCACCCCAATGGTGGAACAAACTCCCTCACGACGCCAGGACAGCGGAGTCAATCACCACCTTCCGGAGACACCTGAAACCCCACCTCTTTAAGGAATACCTAGGATAGGATAAAGTAATCCTTCTAACCCCCCCCACCCCCCCTCTTAAAAGATTTAGATGCACTATTGTAAAGTGGCTGTTCCACTGGATATCATAAGGTGAATGCACCAATTTGTAAGTCGCTCTGGATAAGAGCGTCTGCTAAATGACTTAAATGTAAAAAATGTAAAACAGTTGAGCCAGTCACATTATGAAGCTTCCCATAGTTCCCCAGAACAGTTGAGCCAGTCACGTTATGAAGCTTCCCGTAGTTCCCCAGAACAGTTGAGCCAGTCACATTATGAAGCTTCCCATAGTTCCCCAGAACAGTTGAGCCAGTCACATTATGAAGCTTCCCATAGTTCCCCAGAACAGTTGAGCCAGTCACATTATGAAGCTTCCCATAGTTCCCCAGAACAGTTGAGCCAGTCACATTATGAAGCTTCCCATAGTTCACCAGAACAGTTGAGCCAGTCACATTATGAAGCTTCCCATAGTTCCCCAGAACAGTTGAGCCAGTCACATTATGAAGCTTCCCATAGTTCCCCAGAACAGTTGAGCCAGTCACATTATGAAGCTTCCCATAGTTCCCCAGAACAGCTGAGCCAGTCACATTATGAAGCTTCCCATAGTTCCCCAGAACAGTTGAGCCAGTCACATTATGAAGCTTCCCATAGTTCCCCAGAACAGTTGAGCCAGTCACATTATGAAGCTTCCCATAGTTCCCCAGAACAGTTGAGCCAGTCACATTATGAAGCTTCCCGTAGTTCCCCAGAACAGCTGAGCCAGTCACATTATGAAGCTTCCCGTAGTTCCCCAGAACAGTTGAGCCAGTCACATTATGAAGCTTCCCGTAGTTCCCCAGAACAGTTGAGCCAGTCACATTATGAAGCTTCCCATAGTTCCCCAGAACAGTTGAGCCAGTCACATTATGAAGCTTCCCATAGTTCCCCAGAACAGTTGAGCCAATCACATTATGAAGCTTACCATAGTTCCCCAGAACAGTTGAGCCAGTCACATTATGAAGCTTCCCATAGTTCCCCAGAACAGCTGAGCCAGTCACATTATGAAGCTTACCATAGTTCCCCAGAACAGCTGAGCCAGTCACATTATGAAGCTTCCCATAGTTCCCCAGAACAGTTGAGCCAGTCATATTTCACATTATGAAGCTTCCCATAGTTCCCCAGAACAGCTGAGCCAATCACATTATGAAGCTTCCCATAGTTCCCCAGAACAGTTGAGCCAGTCACATTATGAAGCTTCCCATAGTTCCCCAGAACAGTTGAGCCAGTCACATTATGAAGCTTCCCATAGTTCCCCAGAACAGTTGAGCCAGTCACATTATGAAGCTTCCCATAGTTCCCCAGAACAGCTGAGCCAGTCATATTATGAAGCTTCCCATAGTTCCCCAGAACAGTTGAGCCAGTCACGTTTGTTTGTAAATAGCACAACGGGAGAAGCTGTATACAGGGGGTCACGTTTTATATTCAAAATCAAGTGTTTTTTTTGCTTCAAAAGAGTGATCATTGACTTGCAACTCAATTTTTTATTTCTCAAAAAATACATTTGTGCTACACAGTCAGCAGAAATCTTAATTTCCATCAGATGACAACAGAAGACCAACTGTATTTGGCTGGTATTAAATTATCTTACAATGACAAAGCAAGGTCTACATTGCAAAAGCAATGCCTGGCCATCATTTCCTAAGGTTTTGCTTAAAGTTCATCTTGCATTTTACCTAAGAAGACTAGGCTAGCTACACCAAGAAAAGTACCAGAGACAATAAGCTACACATAAGTCAGAGCACTGTCTGCTGATAAAATGCCCCTTCACAAATTAAGTGGAGAAGTGCAACTGAAGGACAAAATTAGTCTGATGCCGAGCAGAAATTACAATAAGAAGCATTTTAGAACAGAAAGATATTTCTTATGCATTTCTTATTTGTTCCTGTGGGGGGAAAAAATATGTTTAACTTGCTAGTTATTTAAGTAAGTGGCTGAATTAATAAGGTGAAGGGGCATCATATTGTGTTAGGTTTCCGTCGTGTTTGATAAGTCAAAGCCCTTAGAATGAGTTATCTGTACAGCTGCCACCGCAATCTTTTGATTTTCTTGCGTTTTTTTCCTCCACTGTTCTCGGGCACGTCTGCTCCTCGCCCATCTTTTTTTAAGCATAGCAGGCAGGCCCATCACACTAGCGACTCCAGACTCCACACAGACACAACATGTACACATGCCGCTCCAGAGCCAGTACTGTTCTTCCTTCAGACAAGCATGTGTTGTTTATTTGCACAATGTCTCTCGTTCACATTCGCTTGTAGATGTCCAAATTCACCAAAAAATGACATTCGGTAGCTCCTATATATACACAGTACCAGTCAAAAGTTTGGACACAGCTACTCATTCAAGGGTTTGTCTTAATTTTTTACTATTTTCTACATTGTATAATAATAATAATGAAGACATCAAAACAACACATATGGAATTATGTAGTAAGCAAAAAAAATATTTTTTAGATTCAAAATAGATTTTAGATTCTTCAAGTCAGCCACCCTTTGCCTTGATGACAGCTTTGCAAAGGGCACCTATTTGTAGATATTTTTTTTTTTTTAAAGCAGATATCGAATATCCCTTTGAGAATGGTTAAGTTATTAATTACACTTTGGATGGTGACATCCAGTCACTACAAAGATAAAGGAGTCCTTCCTAGCTTAGTTGCCAGAGAGGAAGGAAACTGTTCAGGAATTCCAACCTGAGGCCAGTGGTGACTTTAAAATACAGAGTTTAATGGCTGTGATAGGAGAAAACTGAGGATGGATCAACAACATTCTAGATACTCCACAATACTAACCTAAATTACAGTGAAAAGGAAGCCTGTACAGAATAAAAATATACCAAAACATGCATCCTGTTAACAATAAGGCACTAAAGTAAAATTACTGCATGTGGTGGCTGCATCATGTTATGGATATGCTTGTCATAGGCAAGGACTAGGGAGTTTTTTAGGATAAAAATAAGCTGAATAGAACTAAGCACAGGCAAAATCCTAGAGGAAAGCCAGGTTCAGTCTGCTTTCCAACAGACACTGGGAGACTAATCCATCTTTCAGCAGGACAATAACCTAAAACACAAGGCCAAAAAATATACACTGGAGTTGCTTACCAAGACAACATTGAATATTCACGTGTAGATACAGTTTGACTTAAATTGTCTTGAAAATTGATTGTAATACTTGAAAATGGCTGTCTAGCAATGATAAACAATCAACTAATGTGTATAATCCAGGTGTGCAAAGACAACACAGCTGTACTCACTGCCAACGGTGATTCTAACATGTATTGACTCAGGGGTGTGAATAGTTATGTAATTGAGATATTTCTGTATTTCATTTTTCAATACATTTTCTAACATTTCAACAACAAAAATCTCCCTGTGGTTATGGGGTATTGTGTGTAGATGGGTGAGAATTGTTATTTAATCCATTTTGAATTCAGGCTGTAAGAACAAAAAATTGAATAAATCAAGGGGTATGATAACTCTCTGAAGGCACAGTATAATCTTACACAGATTAACAATGTAATCGTGTTCAAGGCAAAGTGCCCTCTAAAATAATCAGCAGCAGAGTGAAGGGAGAGGAGAGTCATTTTATTCTTTCATGCATTTTTAAGTAAAAAGTCCTTTTAACAAGGCACCAGACGTTGAACAACTGAGAAGGTCACAAAACAAAATCTCTGCTACCTTGGCCAGCGCGCTGTGTGTGTGTGTGTGTGTGTGTGTGTGTGTGTGTGTGTGTGTGTGTGTGTGTGTGTGTGTGTGTGTGTGTGTCAAGCCCAGAGGAAATAAAAGAAAAGGAGGGGAGCTGACGTTGCAGCCTGGGCTTTAGTGGAGGCCGGGCGAGGTCATGGCTCAGCCTGGGCTTTAGTGGAGGCCGGGCGAGGTCATGGCTCAGCCTGGGCTTTAGTGGAGGCCGGGCGAGGTCATGGCGCAGCCTGGGCTTTAGTGGAGGCCGGGCGAGGTCATGGCTCAGCCTGGGCTTTAGTGGAGGCCGGGCGAGGTCATGGCTCAGCCTGGGCTTTAGTGGAGGCCGGGCGAGATCATGGCTCAGCCTGGGCTTTAGTGGAGGCCGGGCGAGGTCATGGCTCAGCCTGGGCTTTAGTGGTGGCCGGGCGAGGTCATGGCTCAGCCTGGGCTTTAGTGGAGGCCGGGCGAGGTCATGGCGCAGCCTGGGCTTTAGTGGAGGCCGGGCGAGGTCATGGCGCAGCCTGGGCTTTAGTGGAGGCCGGGCGAGGTCATGGCTCAGCCTGGGCTTTAGTAGCGGGCCGGGTGAGGTCATGACTCAGCCTGGGCTTTAGTGGAGGCCGGGCGAGGTCATGGCGCAGCCTGGGCTTTAGTGGAGGCCGGGCGAGGTCATGGCTCAGCCTGGGCTTTAGTGGAGGCCGGGCGAGGTCATGACTCAGCCTGGGCTTTAGTGGTGGCCGGGCGAGGTCATGGCTCAGCCTGGGCTTTAGTGGAGGCCGGGCGAGGTCATGGTCCCTGAATCTAGAGCACAGATGGGAAAATTCCCCACTAATGACAGGCCTGCTTCACAACACCCACACAGTAGGCGTAACGGAATACAACCAACTGGATTACGATTCCAACGGACTGTCAGGGCTGCCAAAGCAAGAGGAGGAGTAGAAAAGAGAAACCCAATAAGGAAATGGGGGGAAACAGGAAGAGTAAAAGGCTTTAGTAGCTTCATAAAGGGACAAACACAGATGGTGTGTGTTCTGTTCAGGCATGAAGCAGATAGTTTCATCCATCTGATGCATGATGTCATTGATGATGACATGGTGTTTTCTGTTATGGAATTCTCCCTCTCTCAGGGTTCATCAGAGAACAGACGCCCCCCTCCCTCTCTCAGGGTTCATCGGAGAACAGACGCCCCCCTCCCTCTCTCAGGGTTCATCGGAGAACAGACGCCCCCCTCCCTCTCTCAGGGTTCATCAGAGAACAGACGCCCCCCTCCCTCTCTCAGGGTTCATCAGAGAACAGACGCCCCCCTCTCTCAGGGTTCATCAGAGAACAGACGCCCCCCTCCCTCTCTCAGGGTTCATCAGAGAACAGACGCCCCCCTCCCTCTCTCAGGGTTCAGAGAACAGACGCCCCCCTCCCTCTCTCAGGGTTCAGAGAACAGACGCCCCCCTCCCTCTCTCGGGGTTCAGAGAACAGACGCCCCCCTCCCTCTCTCGGGGTTCAGAGAACAGACGCCCCCACATGTGAAACTTTAATCCCACCCATTCATCACTCCCCCACCATCACTCCCCCACCCATCACTCCCCCACCCATCACTCCCCCACCCATCACTCCCCCACCCATCACTCCCCCATCATCACTCCCCCATCATCACTCCCCCACCCTCCCCCACTCATCACTCCCCCAGTACTTCCCATTCATCACTCCCCCATTCATCACTCCCCCATTCATCACTCCCCCATTCATCACTCCCCCATTCATCACTCCCCCACCCTCCCATCACTCCCCCACCCATCACTCATCACTCCCCCATCATCACTCCCCCACCCTCCCCCATTCATCACTCCCCCAGTACTTCCCATTCATCACTCCCCACCCTCCCCCACCCATCACTCCCCCACTCATCACTTCCCTCCCCCACTCATCACTTCCCCACCCTCCCCCACTCATCACTTCCCCACCCTCCCCCACTCATCACTTCCCCACCCTCCCCCACTCATCACTTCCCCACCCTCATCACTCCCCCAGTACTCCCCCCCCCCCCCCTGCACGTGATATAAATGTTTGCCAGCTCTATCTTATAACTATTGAGGAGTTAACTGTCTCAAATGTGATAAATGCTCTGCATTTGGTTTGCTAATTTAGTAGCTAGTTATCTAGCTAAGAGGTTAGCTTCTTGCAAAATCAAGCTTCTCTTGGTAGAGAACAGAGAATCCCCTTCTGGATCAAGAGCCTTGCTGTCTAATATTTGTTTTGGGCGTACCGCAAACTGTGAGTAGCATTTTTTTTGTTACTTGTATAACTGAGCTAAAATGTCTGTCCTGCAGACATTGTGTGTCAGACTGTATAAAATGTTGCGCTCATTAGCATTTAGCTAGCATTTTCTATGGGATTTTACATTTACTTGTTAGCATTGCTAACCTTCAGATAACAGAGGCTCAGTGGAGTTTGAAAATAGCTCCCCTTGTGTTCAGTGCCAGTATTAATTCAATATCCCAGGACAGCACAAGGTCGGTATGACAATCTGGATACTGCCCGAGCCTACTCAGTACAGTGTTTACTGTGTATTACTAAGCTTTCACTTTGTAATGGATTGTATTCACCTCTGTCACACACACACAGGTCTAGGATCTACACCACACACCCTGTGGTCTCCATGTGCGGATGTGGATATTTATTTCCCACTCACTAACATCAAGGCTCTCCTCTGTAGCACACTTCACTTCAGGCTAGTAAGTATATGTTAAGAACACAGCTTAAAAATCCCCCCCCCCCCCCCCCCGAGTCTACCAAAGTTACACCATAATGATGTTCACAAAATGTATCTTCGTTCTAGGTTGTCGGTCTAAAAATAGAGCGCAGCTTGCTTTTGGTGTGCAGTTGAGAGATTCTGCACCAGGAGCGTATACATCACCCCAACAGAACATGGCGCTGACTTGTCATTCTCCCTGGAACTTTCCAGGCGTTCTGGAATCAACAGAAGCCCTTTGATGAGGAGAAACATTCTTTCAGTTCTTTTTTTTCTGTCAGGTTTGACGAACCAGGCTAGGTAATTCGGTCTTCTGTTTAAAAAAATAAAAACACCTGTTCATTAAACTATTCAGATGTGTTCTGTATAAAAGCTTGTTTATCCAACATTTAATTGGTCTAGCTTGCTAATTTGTTAAAAAGAATGTCATACATTATGTAATAAGAGAAGAACGCATTGTGGCCTCGTGGTTTGTGGGTTTTGAAAAGACACTGGCTCTCGTGTTTTAAAAAGAGCCTCCTGTTATTCCGACCCTGCTCTATAAACTTCCACGAGTAGACTGCTTCAAAACAAGCATCCATGCTTTTACAAGGAAATTATATTTGCCATAGGAACCCTGGCATGCAATAATGAGCTCTAGACCAATGTCACAAGACCCAAAGTGTGGGGTGGGACCTTATGACATCACTTATGACAGGCCTATGACTGATTGTTTACGACACTTGACTACATATTTATTAATTCCATTGTTTCCAAACCTTTCCTCAGATAACCCCAACCAGCCAGTTCCACTTACTTTAAGTATTCCAATACAAGGTGACTTGATATCATTTTTGGGGGGGGGACTAATCATCAAGCCCTTCGGTAGTTGAATCAGGTGTGCTAGTTCTGAATAGATCAAACATGTAGAACTAGCTAGCTGGGGGTACTCGAGGATATGTTGGAGAAACATGGAAACTATGAGCACTTAAACAGGGCTCACCATCCCTTTGATCCTTAAATTAGCCAAAACAAGTCAGGAGTACTACCACTGTGTAGCTTAGCCCTACTCTTCCCATCTTTCCCTCCAAGTCGGTAGTGACCATGACTAGAAGATAAAGGGAGGTGGTTGGTTTTAGGTCAGATATTTATAAACCTAGAGAGAGAGGATGACACTGTCTACGGCTCTGGGATGGCACTAGCATCTAGCCTGAGATTATTGCTAGGTTCAGAGAGAGCTCGAGGCAATCAGCTAACTAACTAATCATTCAATCCCCAGGAAGTGTTTGAACAAAAAAAAAACTGAAATAAAATGTTTCAAATTCAAGTGGGCCAGAGTCGTCAGCACCTGGCTGTTGGCAACAATGAGATATTAAACAGATGTGCAGTAGTGAGAGCTTGATATTTAGTTTGAGAAGGCCATGTAAAAATAAAAATAAAAAAACATATTCCGGCCATATACTAAATCAGACCGACAGGGTAGTGGTGAGGCATTGGAGCCCAGAGATAAAATAGTCCCGTAGCATTTTTTTTTTTAAACAGGTTAGTCTGACTGACTTAAGAGTATTCATTCCTTGTTTTTATTTTTCGATTTATTCCTCGTTAATATCTTAAATAAATACATCCGATAAAAAAAAAAAATACATCTCTGCATTGTTGGGAAGGGCCCGTAAGTAAGAATTTGACTGTTAGTCTACACCTGTTGTTTACGAAGCATGTGACAAATAACATTAGATATGATTTTAGACAACTTCATGGCATCACATGGGAGAATATAAATCAAATTTAAAAAAAAATATTAGTCACATGCGCCGAATTTACCGTGAAAATGCTTACTTACACACGTTTAAAACAACTGTGTTCAGGTCTACCCGGGGACGGTCTAATAGAGCAGTACTGTTTCTTAAAACCTCTACTCCAGTACACTGGCACAACTGATTTAGTCACCTGATCATCACAATCATTTAGCTGTGTGTTAGTTCTGGAGTACATCAAGGAACATTGGACTGGCTAGGGTGAGGGGGGGTACTCCGGGGAAAAAAACACTTCTGTAGCACACACACAAGTAGAATTGTGATCCTAACAGGGACTGTTATTTTAGGACATCATGACTTCTTCTGATGAAATACCTACTAGACAAGACTTGTGCCTGCTTAGTAATCCATGGCACATGGCCCAGTACAGGAACGGTAGAGATGCAGGAGAACGGTGTTTTACTTCTCCTGCCAGATGAATCAGCGTTTAAAAAGCCTTTTAGAGAAGTGAAAGAGAGTAGGGACAACATCGATCCTCTCAGATCCTTCTTAGTGAGTGGGAGGGGAGGGAGGGAGGGAGGGAGGGAGGGAGGGAGGGAGGCCGCCCCTGCCCTGCTGTTGTTGACACTTAACAGACTTGCTATTGTCTTCCCTCCATTTTTCATTTAGATCAGCTTAAATTCAGAGTGGAAGATTCAGGGCATGCTGTGTCGACCCAGGTTATGCTGTGTCGACCCAGGTTATGCACTGCTCTTGCAATACATCAGTTAATTCGGTATTGTATTGGAGAGAAGAGGGGGGGGGGTCCAAGGTAAAAAAAAATATATACCTAAATAAAAAACGGACCCAACTCAAATCGACTTTATCAGCAACACAACCTGAAATGAACAGTAACAAGTGCAGGTGCTCCAATCAGAACGGTCTGAGCTGCAATACGGAAACACTGGGTGTTTTAACAACGAAACCGCCACAGAAACTGTTCGAGCTGACGCACGGCGGCGAGGTATGCCAGCCTCAGCCTCCATTCGACTAGCAGACTTGACTGACCTCATTTCTCCCACAACTCAATTTGGCGTACGGCAAACTCCTGTCTGGCGAGTGTGAAAGGCAAGGATGAAGCACCACAGTTAGGCCACACGCCTCCAGAAGCAGGGACTTGGACAACATTTGCCCGTCCTCGTTCACACAAACTACCTACCTTGGCCTCTTTTTACAGTACCAGTCAAAAGTTTGGACACACCTACTCATTCCAGGGTTTTTCTTTATTTTTTTACATTTTCAACATTGTAGAATAATAGTGAAGACATCAAAACTATGAAATAACACGTATTGAATCATGTAGTAACCAACAACAAAAAAGTGTTAAACAAATCAAAATATATTTTAGATTCTTCAAAGTAGCAACCCTTTGCCTTGACAGCTTTGCACTCTTGGCATTCTCTCAACCAGGTTCATCTGGAATGCTTTTCCAACAGTCTTGAAGAAGTTACCACATATGCTGAGCACTTGATAGCTGATTTCCTTCTGGTACTGTATATCAGGGTCATATTTATTAGTCCTCAACAAAAAAATACCTTATTTACATAAGTATTCAGACCCTTTGCTATGAGACTTGAAATTGAGCTCAGGTGCATCCTGTTTCCATTGATCATCCTTGAGACGTTTCTACAACTTGGAGTCCACCTGTGGTAAATTCAATTGATTGGACATGATTTGGAAAGGCACACACCTGTCTATATAAAAGGTCCCACAGTTGACAGTGCATGTCAAAGCAAAAACCAAGCCATGAGGTCGAAGGAATTGTCCGTAGAGCTCCATGACAGGATTGTGTCTAACCACAGATCTGAGGATGGGGTACCAAAACATTACTGCAGGTCCCCAAGAACACAGTGGCCTCCATCATTCTGAAATGGAAGAAGTTTGGAACCACCAAGACTCTTCCTAGACCTGGCCGCCCGGCCAAACTGAGCAATCGGGGGAGAAGGGCCTTGGTCTGGGATGTGACCATGAACCCGATGGTCACTCTGACAGAGCTCCAAAGTTCCTCTGTGGAAATGGGATAACCTTCCAGAAGGACAACCATCTCTGCAGCACTCCACCAATCAGGCCTTTATGTTAGAGTGGCCAGATGGAAGCCACTCCTCTGTAAAAAGGCACATGAGCTTGATAAGTATTTTTTCATATTTTTTTATAATTAAAAAGACAAAAAGAACATATAATTAATAAAATATTTTAAAATCAGTTGTCTTTCTCAAATTAAGGGGATGATGCAATCTTTGCGAGAGGGAGGGAATCCGATTTCATTGGTCCTCAACTCGCAGCTAACTCAGACTTAGCCTGCCCCGGAGCAGGTTAGTTCTGAAGGATTTGTTGCCACAGAAATTTACCTGGATAAAAAGGTCAGCCACTTTCGTGGTACAGCTTATCCCGAGTTGACCAAGTTGACCTCGGTAGGCTAACTCCTCAAACCTATCCCAAACCTTAATCCTTCTGAGGTTAATACCTAACCTTAAGATTCTCATTATTTATTTCACTTAGGCTTCCAGCCCGAACACGCAGGACTAAGATTTTCTGTGTACCCTTCAATCACACCTGTAACAGAGTGACACAGACACTTTTAAAGTGAAAAATCTGAGTCTAACAAAAGCCAATGAATGCAAAGTTGAACAAACCACATTTTCTTGAACATTGCAGATGCTAAGTTTGGTAACAGATTGACGGTTTGTGCCGTAAATCTGTTACCAAACTTTGCATATGAACTGTTCAAGTAAATGTGTTTGTGACATTTTTATGTAGACATTTTTTTTAAAGTAGTCCTTGTGCATAGAGTTGTATGGTTTGTTTAACTTTGCAATCTCTGGTTTTTGTTTGACAAACATTTTAAAGTGAAAAATATGAGTCTCAATGTCACTCTGTTATTGTGAAATTAACCTGAACCAGAGATCAAAACAGAGAACTTGGTCGAAGCAAGGACTGCTTGTTTGTGTAAAGATAAGGAAATAACCCTGCCGACTTTGAGCTTGTCAGTGTTGACATTCTTGGAACATGTTCAGTGAGTGGCTGTGGAGAAATCAGGGCTGTCCCCTCTCCCCCCCAAAAATTTGTTGGTCAACCAAGAGTCATCTGTTCTTTCGACATTTTAAACATCTATTTTTCCATATAGACACATCCTGTGTTTGAATAAAATCAACTATATGCACTGAGCTTGTCTGATGCTTTAAGCGTACGGTTTGATGAAATAATTAAAAATAAACACAAATGTCTCAAGAGGTCAAGATAACCAGAAGGACAAAAAATATAAACAGTTCGACCCTCCTCCCGCTGCTGCTGGCTTTCACAGATTCTGCTTTCTAGGGAATTGTTCCTCGCCACCGTGCTTCTACATCTGCATTGCTTGCTGTTTGGGGGTTTTAGGCTGGGTTTCTGTATAGAACTTTGTGACATCGGCTGATGTAAAAAAAAAAAAAAAAAAAAAATTAATAAATACATTTGATTGATTGAAATTTGATTGTTACGCTCCTGAAGTTGCCGGTAATAGGCTACACCTGATGTTTGCACCCTTTTCCATTTGGAGCGACAATTTATCTTACCATTTTTATCGAAAGGGAGAGAGCTGGAAATATTTTTCATATACATTGAAGAACTATTGTCATTCTCAATGGATGTAAAAAAAAAAAACAGACTTTGTTTACTTGCTGTTTGAGGTGAAGAAAAGATTACTTTGAGAAGCGCCACAGCTCATTAGTGGTGGTGAGTTAAGACCATCAGAAATACTCAAATCAGATCCACAAATGGGCACATTTATACATTTGCACGCAGGCCAGGTAGCCTACTTCTATGTGTAATCAGGTGTGCGTCCATACTCAACATTGACACGAGCGCTCCAAACAAAAGAGACGATGAATAACTTGGCAAAAATGTTAAATGGAATGAAATAAACCCAAGTGTAGCATAGGTTTGGAGCTCTGCAAACAACACGTCGACTTCGACAACGACAACGGTAAACGACGGTAAACGACTAATAATATATTGAATGCGTTAACAAATTACCATAACCAAACATTATAAATGAAAAATGACGGTTCTAAATGGTCAATGTACTACTGGTGATAAAATGGAGAAACAAAAAGGACAAAACAATTCACACAATGAAGTTATGGAACAATGAATGAGCATGACTTTAAAAAAAACAGGGAAAGAGCACATTGTGGAGAGAGACACACACCATGTGCATCTTAGCAACACTTCCGTTCTTCTTGACACAACATTTTAAAATTATACCTAAGACATATGATATTCACACCTACTGTAGGCCTAAGGAACTCACACAACCGGCGTCAGGTCCAAAGCAGGCGCCATTTATAGAAAACCAACGCAATTTCGAAACGGATGCAATCTAACTTTTTTAAATACATTTTATCAAAATTGCTTGACAGGCCAAGGCAAATAATGCCTTACGTTGCCGGTCTTACATGCTGACCACACCGCTCGTGTTACGTGCAAAATAAATGTACACATACATGTTTATTCAATCATAGCATCCAAACTGTTCACGAGCATCTGCATAGCCAGGCGCTAAAATATAACTATTTGTGACGCTGCAAGTCCCACCTCTCCATCTCCTCATTGGTTTTTAGGAGCATATACCCACGTGGGTGATTGAAAGATGAACTGAGGTCCACACTCCAGTCCAGTTGGTGGTGGTAATGCACCTTAAAGTTGGTGGCCAACCGCCATATAAAGTCCAAAGAAGAAGCCTGAAGGATGAGCGATGATCTAGAACGAACTTGGTGTACCGTTTTATCTGTAGATGGAATGTCGGAGTAGAGGACCTTATGCATTTCAGGTAAAATAACAACCCAATGTTTATATCCCAGGACAAATTAGCTAGCAACAGCAAGGTAGCTAGCTAAATTGCCATGAATGCTTTTAGACCTGTCCCCAAACTAATATAGTTGGCTCTGAGTTTGACCATGCTGGTCATTTATGAACATTTGAACATCTTGGCCATGTTCTGTTATAATCTCCACCCGGCACAGCCAGAAGAGGTCTGGCCACCCCTCATAGCCTAGTTCCTCTCTCGGTTTCTTCCTAGGTTTTGGCCTTTCTAGGGAGTTTTTCCTAGCCACCGTGCTTCTACACCTGCATTGCTTGCTGTTTGGGGTTTTAGGCTGGGTTTCTGTACAGCACTTTGAGATATCAGCTGATGTAAGAAGGGCTTTATAAATACATTTGATTCTGAGTTAGTTTTGATATTTCTACCTGCGTGTCCTGATCGCGTCTGGACAAAAATCAACATGTGCATACGCGCGCCCGATCTAGTCAGCATGTTAAGAGTGATGGACTGTGCCATCCCGGCGGACTCAACAACGAGTTAGTCCACTGAGACAGGCGCAAAATCATACAAGTGTCTCTGGTGTCATGAAGATTTATCAATTTGCAACCGCTCTAAAAAAAAAAAAAATCTATCCAACAACACAGCCAATCAACCAAATAATCAACTAAATGGGGTCAGCACTAGGATAAATAAACTACACTGGCTGTGGAGAAAAATAATAACACTGTCTACATCCCAATCAACACCCTATTCCCTACATAAAGTGGAGGCCAATAGGGGTCTGGTCAAAAGTAGTGCACTATAATAGGGAATAGGGTGTAAATTGGGATCAAGCCTATGTCTGTTCCCACTTGTCAGTGGAACAATGTGGCCGTTTCCTTTTAAAAACGCTCAATTCATTCGATTCGACAAAGATATGGTCTGTTTCGCAGCATGACTTCCAATTACAGAGCAACACTTCTACAAACATTTAGGTTAGTTAAGTCAGCTATGGCAAACTTTGCCCAACATATATACAATAAACTTAATTTGATCGCACTGTTGTTGCAGGTCATTTAAATGCAAACATGTAGTGTATTCAAGGTTTAACAAAGGCTTCTGAAGTTTGTAATTTCCAATTTAAAATTTCACTCTTGATTTGCCAACTACAAATGTAACAACCCCTACAAAAATGTCTATTAATTATAATCCACATTTCCTGTAGCTACAGGATTATTTATAATTCAACACTAGTTTTAGGCTTGATAAGGGAGTACATGTGAAGGATTTGCCACAGACTCTCCTGGTTAACAGACAGTCCTCATTATAAAAATGCTCTACCTTCTTGCCCTTTGTGCTGTTGTCTGTGCCCAATAATGTTTATACCATGTTTTGTGTTGATACCATGCTGTGTTGTCATGTGTTGCTGCCTTGTCGTCTTAGGTCTCTCTTCATGTTGTTGTGTTGTCTCACTTGTCGGGATGTGTGTTTTGTCCTATATTTTTTATTTTTAATCCCAGCCCCTGTCGCCGTAGGATGGCCTTTTGGTAGGCAGTCTGTAAATAAGAATCTGTTCCTAACTGACTTGCCTAGTTAAACGGTTAAATAAAATGATAGACCAAGAATGAGAATGTTTGAGGCATCTCATTTTGTTCACCTGCAATTATTCAAAAATACACTATTCTGTGCAAATCAATTAATCCACAACAGTCCAGATATCTTTTTCTCTTTTAGTCTTTCCGAAACGCCAAAGTTCACTTGGCCCGATGCCCACCCAAACCCCAATGGGATGAATAATGAGACATCCCACGATCCATAATGCTCTGCTCAAAAGTAGCACACTATGTAGGGAATAGGGTGTCATAGGGCTCTGGTCAAAAGTAGCACACTATGTAGGGAATAGGTTGCCATTTGGGATGCCGTAAATAAGTTGGTTGGTCGGAAAATAATTCATTTGAAATAACACAAAAGAGACAATGATGATTATATAGAGAGACGGACAGAGAAGGGTTGAGTGATCAAGCACAAAGGATAGACCGCTCCGTCATGGGACCCAGAGAGAGAGAGAGAGAGAGAGCTGCATCGTACCAGCAGCATTCTTTATAGGGTACAAGAGCAGGACAAAAGGAGCCACAATCCACCCATTCATTATCAGTTACAGTATGCTAATAATGTAGATGGATGGGTAACAGGCAGCATTTTACCCACAGTTAGTCTCAGCAAAGACAAATCAAATGGAGTCAAAGCATTTGGACTAATATTTGCAAATGAAAGCTGTAGTCATTAACCATCATTCATACATGATTATCAATTCAATACACTGCATTCTTATGACTGTATGCTGCTTTTAGGTCTTAGTTTTTTTTGCGGTTCTGGACCAGTTCTGACCAACATGTTGGTGTACAAAGTACTCTGTGACGTCACAGGGTCCAGTACCTTATAGTGGCAAAAAGTCCCATCTGTCTCCTCTCTGCGACCACTCTGTCAGTGGAGCTGATTTCAAGTCAGGTTTCACTCTCCACATTTGCATAGGGAGTGACGTGTCACATTTTCTGTCCCATCCAGACAAAAATCACTGATTTCTTCTGCCTGTGAGCTACGGAGCCTGGGAGACGGCATATTAAAGGGGGACTGTCTAGTGAATCCAGAAATGGTGGTTTCATCTCACTGTGGTATTCTCTGACAGATTTAGAGCTCTCAACATGACAAAATACTAAATCATTTCGTAGAATGGTATACGTGGATAAGGCAGAAGGACATCGTTTTAACAATTTTAAAAAATCAGCACAATCTACCTTTTCCGTTTTTCAAATTGCCGGCGTCTTGAAGATAAAAATTGGGGTCGTGTGTACTGTGCTAATGACCATACAAAATAAAAATTAAATTTAAAAAAAGATGACGGTCTTAGCAAAACGAAGAATTAGTGGTAAGTGGATGGGAGCCGCCATCTTTATGCACCTCTGCTATTGAAATACGACCACTTTCTCTTGGAGGAACGAAATCCCTTTGTGCGTACAGCTGAAGTTGTCAAGAGTCCGTAGACATTCGAACGGTGTTTCTGCGTTGCTCAGAGGACGATCGGTTGAAAATGTTCTGTCGTCAGTTACATGAAATGGAGCCAAATTTGTACCATCACTAAATTACCATCATATTTATTTTACAGTTATAAAAAAAGGTGAAGTCTTATAATAAGTGATTCATAATTTGATTTTAACTATTGATGAGTTCTAAACTTGAAATATTCATATTATCAAGTATCCTATTGTAATATTGAGTGGCATAATCTAGTTTTTACACCAGAAGTCAACGGGTATCTGTAAGGGTGAATGTATTGAGTAAAGGAAAGGCAATCACGTGGCAGGCAATGATAAGGGTGGAGAGGTGTGGTTTAGTGAGGAAAGGGGGGGGGGGGGGGGTTGAGGTCAGGACACGTTAAGGGAGAAGTAACAGTTTATTGCCCACGTCACTCAATTTCCTGCCTAGCAACAAAGATGTTGTTTAGAAAGGAGGACAGATACATCGATCTATCTACACACACACACTGCAAAAGTATTCATCCCCCTTTGGCGTTTTTTCTATTTTGTTGCATTACAACCTGTAATTTAAATGGATTTTTATTTGGATTTCATGTAATGGACATACACAAAATAGTGCACTTATTTATTTTTTTACAAACAAAACAGAAAAGTGGTGCATGCATATGTATTCACCCCCTAAATGAAATCTGCTGCTACCAATTACCTTCAGAAGTCACATAATTAGTTCAATAAAGTCCACCTGTGTGCAAAGTGTTACATGACCTGTCACATGATCTCAGTGTATACATACATACACCTGTTCTGAAAGGCCCCAGAGTCTGCAACACCACTAAGCAAGGGGTAGCACCAAGCAAGCGGCACCATGAAGACCAAGGAGCTCTCCAAACAGGTCAGGGACAAAGTTGTGGAGAAGTACAGATCAGGGTTGGGTTATAAAAAAATATCCGAAACTTTGAACATCCCACGGAGCACCATTAAATCCATTATTAAAAAATGGAAAGAATATGGCACCACAATAAACCTGCCAAGAGAGGTCCGCCCACCAAAACTCAAAGAGAGCATTAATCAGAGAGGCAACAAAGAGACCAAAGATAACCCTGAAGGAGCTGCAAAGCTCCACAGTGGAGATTGGAATATCTGTCCATAAGACCACTTTAAGCCGTACGCGCAACAGAGCTGGGGTTTACGGAAAAGTGTCCAGAAAAAAATAAGCAAACGTGTTTGGTGCTCGCCAAAAGGCATGTGGGAGACTCCCCAAACATATGGAAGAAGGTACTCTGGTCAGATGAGACTAAAATTGAGCTTTTTGGCCATCAAGGAAAACACTAGGTCTGGCCAAACCCAACACCTCTCATCAACCCGAGAACACCATCCCCACAGTGAAGAATGGTGGTGGCAGCATCATGCTGCGGGATGTTTTTCAGCAGCAAGGACAGGGAGACTAGTCGGAATCGAGGGAAAGATGAACAGAGCAAAGTACAGAGAGATCCTTGATAAAAACCTGCTCCAGAGCACTCAGGACCTCAGACTGGGGCAAAGGTTCACCTTCCAACGGGACAACCACCTTAAGCACACAGCCAAGATAATGCAGGAGTGTCTTCGGGACAAGTCTCTGAATGTCCTTGAGTGGCCCAGCCAGAGCCCAGACTTGAACCCGACCGAACATCTCTGGAGAGACCTGAAAATTACTGTGCAGCGACACTCCCCATCCAACCTGACAGAGCTTGAGAGGATCAGCAGAGAAGAATGGGAAAAACTCTTCAAATACAGGTGTGCCAAGCTTGTAGCGTCATACCCAAGAAGACTCAAGGCTGTAATCGCTGCCAAAAGGTGCTTCAACAAAGTACTGAGTAAAGGGTCTGAATTCTTATGTAAATGTGATATCAGCTTTAAATTTGTAATAAATTAACACATTTCTAAAAACCTGTTTTTGCCTTGTCATTATGGGGTATTGTGTATAGATTGATGAGGGAAAACATTTATTTAATCAATTTCAGAATAAGGCTGTAACATAACAAAATGTGGAAAAAGTCAAGGGGTCTGAAAGCTTTCCGAATTCACTGTATTACTATTTGTGCCTGAAAAAGGAACGTTCCAGAACATTCTAGAACGATGTAGCATTACTAGTTATTGTTCATGGTTATCTCATGAAAAAGTATTACTGTTGTGTATGTCTATTCAGGCAGAAATCTACATTTTGTTCTTAAACACAGAACATAATGTCAGAAATAACTAGTTCATAACTATATATATAAAAAACACAATAAACTGAAGCCTTTCCAATCCAAGTTAAGTCCATATCAATTTAACATTTATTAGACGTAGAATAAGGTCTACCATGTGCTGGACAAAAAAAAAATAATCAACGATGACACAATTCTATGCATTGATTACATCATTCTGTCATTTCTAGAATGGCCGTGGCCAATACTTGGGTCGATAACCCCGCAGTGGTCCGTACCTCAACGATAAGTAGCAAAATGAGATCAAGTAGTGTCCCAAAATGGTAACCTAACCCTTATGTTGTGCACTACTTCTGACTACTTTAAACCAGACCCAGAGCTCTGGTCAACAGTAGTGCACTACATAGGGGTTAGGATACAATTTTGGGACAAAGACACAGTTCGAAGCCCTGTGTTTTACTGTGACCACAGCAGCTGTGTGCATGGAAACCATTAGAAAACAAAACAGAAGAAAAAACAGACTGAAAGCAGAGAGGGACTACATGGAAACCATGTTTACATGATAAGGGTCATTAGGGTCACAACAAAACGGAAGAAACTTCTTGGACTTATAAGAAGTCCTAGAAATAAAATCCTGAGAAACTTTTTTTTCTTCTTTTCTTTCAGTAGAAAACGTTTTCCATTGTGGGCCCCATTGAATACGACTCTAGCCAGCTGTAGCTCTGCTAGGTCCAGGAGTCTTTGCTCTCATCTAGCCCAGGGCTCTCCAACCAGGTTACTGGAGGTTATCCATCCAAACCCAGTTGTAACTAACCTGATTCAGCTTATCAACCAAATTATTACAATCAGGTACACTACAGGATGGTAGCTCTCCAGGAACAGGGTTGGAGAGAAGACCTACAGGACGGTGGCTCTCCAGGAACAGGGTTGGAGAGAAGACCTACAGGACGGTAGCTCTCCAGGAACAGGGTTGGAGAGAAGACCTACAGGACGGTAGCTCTCCAGGAACAGGGTTGGAGAGAAGACCTACAGGACGGTAGCTCTCCAGGAACAGGGTTGGAGAGAAGACCTACAGGACGGTGGCTCTCCAGGAACAGGGTTGGAGAGAAGACCTACAGGACGGTGGCTCTCCAGGAACAGGGTTGGAGAGAAGACCTACAGGACGGTGGCTCTCCAGGAACAGGGTTGGAGAGAAGACCTACAGGACGGTGGCTCTCCAGGAACAGGGTTGGAGAGAAGACCTACAGGACAGTGGCTCTCCAGGAACAGGGTTGGAGAGAAGACCTACAGGACGGTAGCTCTCCAGGAACAGGGTTGGAGAGAAGACCTACAGGACGGTAGCTCTCCAGGAACAGGGTTGGAGAGAAGACCTACAGGATGGTAGCTCTCCAGGAACAGGGTTGGAGAGCCCTGATCTAGCCTCTCAGTTTGCGCTCATCTCTCAAAACAAAGGCCTCTGGTCAAGATACAACAAGCTGATTACACAACAGAACAATGTTGAGGCTGTTTGTCATGATCAAACTGAGTGAGTGTGTAGGGCAGGCTTGGTTTCTGATTTTTTGCTGACTGAAAATAAAATGTAAAATAGTGACACCATCAGCATGTTCTGTGAGTGGAACTACAGGCTCACTTCCCTTTTCCTCTCTCAAATGCATCAACTGTACATACACGCAGAGGACTTTCCCAGGATGCATTGTGTTTTGTGGTAGTCCATTTAGACTTGGTAATAATGGTGATCTCCTATATACAAACATTATCTTACTATAAAAAAAGGGAATTCAAATCACAAAAAATTTGTTTTAGGGCTGGGGGAAAAAAAAGCTCCTAAAGACAGGAAATAAATTCAACTGAGCACCATAAAGCTTCAACTTCATCCATGCAAAGCAAGGAACAATACAAGTTAGGCTCAGCTGCTTCCATACATAGAGCACTAGACTAGAGCCCTGTGTGTTCCCTATACAGGAAATATGGTGCCATTTGGAATGCACTTACACCTCATTACCGTGGCTACGGACTAACACCGCAGGTGAGCGACTGACTGAGACCAGTGATACTGGCAACCTGAAATGTCTGATGTCGTTGATTTCGGGAAAAAAAAGAAAAAAAAACACAACAAAAAAAAGGCAGAGAGACATTTCCTCTTGGTCGGCTGTGCGACATACAAGCTGACATTTGCAAGCCCAGCACTGTTACATAAACAGATGTAGGCTAGCTTGTCTGCCTGGTAGCTTTAAGGAAGGGGGAACAGAACCCTGATGGGGTGTGTGTGTCTGTTCGGTATTGGAGAAGAGATCACTCTCTTCTATGTTCCAAATTGCACCCTATTCCCTATATAGTGTACTACTATAGACCAGAGCCCTATTCCCTATATAGTGCACTACTATAGACCAGAGCCCTATTCCCTATATAGTGCACTACTATAGACCAGAGCCCTATTCCCTATATAGTGCACTACTATAGACCAGAGCCCTATTCCCTATATAGTGGGGTTCGCGCCCAGGCTCTGTCGCAGCCGGCCGCAACCGGGAGGTCCGTGGGGCGACGCACAATTGGCATAGCGTCGTCCGGGTTAGGGAGGGTTTGGCCGGTTGGGATATCCTTGTCTCAGTATGTAAAAATGTAATAAAATGTATGCACTCTACTGTAAGTCGCTCTGGATAAGAGCGTCTGCTAAATGACTAAAATGTTTAAAAAAATGTAGTGCACTACTTTAGACCAGAGCCCTATTCCATTCCCTAAAGTAGTGCACTATATAGGGAATAGGGCTCTGGTCTATAGTAGTGCACTATATAGGGAATAGGGCTCTGGTCTATATAGCGCACTACTTTAGACCAGAGCACTATGTGCCCTGTGCAAATTTGAGACACAGACCATACCTGCTTACTTAGTCTGCTACCAAAACACAAATCAGCCTGAGGAGATTGGCTGGCTCCAGAAAGGAACCTCGCCCCCACCACCATTCTATATCAGTCCTTTAATTCACTTTTATATATTGGGCCAAAATTTGATTTGACTATGGACTTACGGTCAACCACGTATCACATAACGTGAGTGTCAAGACGCAGTGGAGTTTTAGGCTATTGCCTGTGGAGAGAGGACAAGAGTAGGAAACCTAGTCAAGTCTGCTATCCCGTATAGGTGACAAGTGAGTCAGTCAACCTATAACCTATGGGTCGACGAAGAGAGATAGTAGGCCACGGGTGACTTCCTGTGACTAGATCCCATCTTGTCATTTCTGTAACCATCTCTGAGACAGTGACAGACCTCATCAGAGAGACTGAGAGCAATGTGGTGGGAGGAGAGTGGAAAAAACAAAGTTCTTGCTTATCACTAGATAAAACCACTGCAGTGCGTGTGTGTGTCAGGGTTTCCGTTAGCCGGTAATAGCTGGCTTTTTGGTCGATAAATAAAAATTGGCGCTGGCAAAGTGTCTGGGACAAGAAGAAAAAAATCCCATTGCAAAAGAATGCCTTTTAGCCTTCCAGTCAATGTAAATACATTTGAATGGTCATGCTTATCGGTTTACAGGTCAATTTGCATAACTTCGCGGAATTAAATCGGCGCGTGTGTAACGGATGTGAAATGGCTAGCTAGTTAGCGGGTACGTGCTAGTAGCGTTTCAATCAGTTACGTCACTTGCTCTGAAACCTATTAGTAGTGTTGCCCCTTGCTCTGCAAGGGCCGCGGCTTTTGTGGAGCGATGGGTAACGATGCTTCGTGGGCGACCGTTGTTGATGTGTGCAGAGGGTCCCTGGTTCGCGCCCGTGTCGGGGCGAGGGGACGGTTTAAAGTTATACTGTTACATTGATGCTGTTGACCCGGATCACTGGTTGCTGCGGAAAAGGAGGAGGTTGAAAGGGGGGTGAGTGTAACGGATGTGAAATGGCTAGCTAGTTAGCGGGTACGCGCTAGTAGCGTTTCAATCAATTACGTCACTTGCTCTGAAACCTAGAAGTAGGGTTGCACCTTGCTCTGCAAGGGCCGTGGCTTTTGTGGAGCGATGGGTAATGACGCTTCGTGGGTGACTGTTGTTGATGTGTGCAGAGGGTCCCTGGTTCGCGCCCGTGTCGGGGCGAGGGGACGCCGTAAAGTTATACTGTTACATTAATGTAACTGATTGAAACGCTACTAGCGCGTACCCGCTAACTAGCTAGCCATTTCACATCCGTTACACTCACCCCCCTTTCAACCTCCTCCTTTTCCGCAGCAACCAGTGATCCGGGTCAACAGCTTCAATGTAACAGTATAACTTTACGTCGTCCCCTCGCCCCGACCTCGGGCGCGAACCAGAGACCCTCTGCACACATCAACAACAGTCACCCACGAAGCATCGTTACCCATCGCTCCACAAAAGCCGCGGCCCTTGCAGAGCAAGGGGCAACACTACATCTAGGTTTCAGAGCAAGTGACGTAACTGATTGAAACGCTACTAGCGCGTACCCGCTAACTAGCTAGCCATTTCACATCCGTTACACTCACCCCCCTTTCAACCTCCTCCTTTTCCGCAGCAACCAGTGATCCGGGTCAACAGCATCAATGTAACAGTATAACTTTACGTCGTCCCCTCGCCCCGACACGGGCGCGAACCAGGGACCCTCTGCACACATCAACAACAGTCACCCACGAAGCGTCGTTACCCATCGCTCCACAAAAGCCGCGGCCCTTGCAGAGCAAGGGGCAACACTACATCTAGGTTTCAGAGCAAGTGACGTAACTGATTGAAACGCTACTAGCGCGTACCCGCTAACTAGCTAGCCATTTCACATCCGTTACACGTGTATTTTTCTTTAGTCGTTATGCATTTTATTTATCACAAGCCAACAGCATACAGATACAGAGCCTCGTTTGAGCGGGAAAATCATTTCACACAGCACGAGAGCAGCTGCTACAGCTTGTCAAACAGCTCACAATTTGCCGTTTGAGTGAAACGTGATTTTTTTTTTTTTATAAGCCTAATAATTGCACAACAATTCAAAATGCAATCACGTGTTAAAAATAGCAACAAAAAAATTGTCTATCAAAACTATTTCTATTTCTCAAATGGTGATTGAAGCACGCTTCCCAGTCGCCATTCAAGTGCATAGGCTCGAGCTCCTGAGTGACACTGCATCTCAGTGCAAGAGCCGTCACTGCAGTCCCTGGTTCGAATCCAGGTTTGGCCGGGGGTAGGCCGTCATTGTAAATAAGAATTTGTTCTTAAACTGGACTTGCCTAGTTAAATAAAAGGTTAAATTTAAAATACATATTTTTTTAAATAGGCAATGGTAGGCAGACTTCCGTGCATCACACACCACTTTGCATTGAGCTCAAGTAAGTAGTATGAAAACATATTTAAAATAGTTTAAAACCTGAACGTTTTAGTTCATGTTATGAGGCATGTCGTCTTAACTTGCTACAAAGTAGCCTAGCCAAAATCAGACCATAGAAACGAGGAGGCAATTAAAAAGGACTTCCATAGGCCACTGAAACCAGTAGCCTATTTCGCTCATATTCTATTGGTTTTCAATTCAACTTTCTTTCATTGACCAGTAGCCAAAGGCACAATTCCAGGTCATATTAGCAACCCACGTTAGTTGATGATAATCCTAGTCATATTAGCAACCCACGCTAGTTGATGATAATCCTAGTCATATTAGCATCCCACGCTAGTTGATGATAATCCTAGTCATATTAGCATCCCACGCTAGTTGATGATAATCCCAGTCATATTAGCATCCCACGCTAGTTGATGATAATCCCAGTCATATTAGCAACCCATGCTAGTTGATGATAATCCCAGTCATATTAGCAACCCATGCTAGTTGTTGATAATCCCAGTCATATTAGCAACCCATGCTAGTTGTTGATAATCCCAGTCATATTAGCAACCCATGCTAGTTGTTGATAATCCCAGTCATATTAGCAACCCATGCTAGTTGTTGATAATCCCAGTCATATTAGCAACCCATGCTAGTTGTTGATAATCCCAGTCATATTAGCAACCCATGCTAGTTGTTGATAATCCCAGTCATATTAGCAACCCATGCTAGTTGTTGATAATCCCAGTCATATTAGCAACCCATGCTAGTTGTTGATAATCCCAGTCATATTAGCAACCCATGCTAGTTGTTGATAATCCCAGTCATATTAGCAACCCATGCTAGTTGTTGATAATCCCAGTCATATTAGCAACCCATGCTAGTTGTTGATAATCCCAGTCATATTAGCAACCCATGCTAGTTGTTGATAATCCCAGTCATATTAGCAACCCATGCTAGTTGTTGATAATCCCAGTCATATTAGCAACCCATGCTAGTTGTTGATAATCCCAGTCATATTAGCAACCCATGCTAGTTGTTGATAATCCCAGTCATATTAGCAACCCATGCTAGTTGTTGATAATCCCAGTCATATTAGCAACCCATGCTAGTTGTTGATAATCCCAGTCATATTAGCAACCCATGCTAGTTGTTGATAATCCCAGTCATATTAGCAACCCATGCTAGTTGTTGATAATCCCAGTCATATTAGCAACCCATGCTAGTTGTTGATAATCCCAGTCATATTAGCAACCCATGCTAGTTGTTGATAATCCCAGTCATATTAGCAACCCATGCTAGTTGTTGATAATCCCAGTCATATTAGCAACCCATGCTAGTTGTTGATAATCCCAGTCATATTAGCAACCCATGATAGTTGTTGATAATCCCAGTCATATTAGCAACCCATGCTAGTTGTTGATAATCCTAGTCATATTAGCATCCCATGCTAGTTGTTGCATCTTTAGATCTCCCCTCTTTGTAACAGATATTTTCATCTCCGTCTCATGAAACCGCTGGCATGTACAGTACGCTTTTTGACAATGGTGTTTTTTTCCCACCAATTGCATTACGGAACCAACATTTGTATGTGGCCTACCGCCGTGTGCGCATTGCTGCGCTTATGTGTAGAAATGATGTATCAACATTTGAATCTGAATGTTCTGATCTGTTCCATCAGCCTCATTGCTTTTTAACATGTTTTGTATGTAGCCTAGGCCCACTGGTTGTATAAATTTGGGATCTAATCGACCCACTATTGTCCCAAAGTCTGTTTGGAAAAGGCTATTTCTTTCTAGACAAGCTGACCAATTAGAATAGATCAACTTTTCTACTGTTCATTACTGGTCTTGTAGACTAAGGAAAAGTGTGCCCAGTTATTATAAAATCTTCAATCTACGCATCGGAATTCGTTAAGGTCGCACGCCATCGCATCCTCCAGTCGACTGTTCTGTTAAAACGAATGACCATAATCTATATGTGATTTTTGTAATTCTGCACAACGTGGATGGATGCCCTAATCAGGTTACGCACCCAATGAGTATGAGTCTGGTATATTTCTGAAATGCCCAGTAAATTAAAATATAAAATTTACCTGTCAAATGTCCTGTGCCACATTTTCCTGAGGAAAACCCTGGTGTTTTGTGTGTGTGTGTTCCTGCTCATAGCTAAATACAACCATTCTGTTGTGACTGATGCTTAGCACTGGACAATGATGAGCAGAGTTGAAACGCCATGTCTTTTTTTTACTGAACCTTCCCCACAAACATCCTAATTTGGACAATAAAAAGATACTGACTTGATCACACAAGACAAATGTGAGTATTTTTCAAAATTGTCAAAAGAAAAGCCAATCGATTAAAAGTACACTGAAAACAATAGAAAAGTTCACTCTTCAAAATAAAGTTGGAGCTTTTAGTGCCCTGAAAAGGATGGTCAAAAAGCTAGGATACCTCCCAGGTTAGAAGCTTAGGTTACTCACACACTTCACATTACTTCCTCCTATAACATTTTGTGCAGAGCAGACCACATTCTCTGTTAAGTTGGGCTTTGAGGGAATCTCATGCTTTTCATTAAACTGGCACAGCTCTGGTACGGAGGGGGGCAAAAAAGAGAGGGAGTGAGAGAGAAGAGCGAGAAATGGGGTAGAGATAAAGATAGGAGAAAAAGAGAGAGGGGGTGGCGGAGATGAGCCTCCCTCTGAGGAACATTCCATGATTCATTGAGTTGTTTCCTAAGACAGAAAGAGAGCAAAGTCACACCAGCAACGACCCTTTGACAGACACCACCCGGCTGCAAGCAGGGCAGCCAGTCTTAAGAGGGGGCCAGAGAGAGGCGAGCATTCAGATTAGCCGAGCGTCTCTGCCCTTGCTTTGTGTCCTCAATTCCTCGGTGGAAAGCCAACAAGCCTGAGGCCCCATTCCAATACCTTTACAATGCTGAAGTCACAGGGCGACTAGCCTGAGGCCCCATTCCAATACCTTTACAATGCTGAAGTCACAGGGTGACTAGCCTGAGGCCCCATTCCAATACCTTTACAATGTTGAGGTCACAGGGTGACTAGCCTGAGGCCCCATTCCACTACCTTTACAATGCTGAAGTCACAGGGTGACTAGCCTGAGGCCCCATTCCAATACCTTTACAATGTTGAGGTCACAGGGCGACTAGCCTGAGGCCCCATTCCACTACCTTTACAATGCTGAAGTCACAGGCGACTAGCCTGGGGCCCCATTCCAATACCTTCACAATGCTGAAGTCACAGGGTGATTAGCCTGAGGCTCCATTCTAAGTCCCAGGGTGAACCTCAGTAATATTTACTTGATTCCTCACATTTCCCTTTTCGTCTCCTTCTCAAAGAACATTAGAGCAGGAGACCGGAGGTTACTTCCCTTGGATTTTCTCCGCCAATGCTTTTTGAGAAGGATGATGCTAGGAATCAAGGAAATACAGTTGAGATTCACCCATGGTTTCCACTTCCTTGTTTTTGCCGTGTTGGATCCGTGGTTTCCTCTAGAGAAGAATGAGGATGTCCTTGATGGTTTCCTGAAGGAAAGAATGAATGAATGGTGCTTGTTTAACCACCAATCCTACGGGACGGACACAGTTGGAACAACCGAACTTCACACTCTGCTTCTCAAATGAAGATTTCAGTCACTTCATGTGATTACAGTGTGACACTGGGCTTACAGCCTCTTCTGTAAAAGAGTGGTGTTTTATTCCAGTAGGATCACGATGATTCAGAACTCCATCGCCGTGGTGATTCAGAACTCCATCGCCGTGGTGATTCAGAACTCCATCGCAGTGGTGATTCAGAACTCCATCGCCGTGGTGATTCATATCAGTTGATTGGGTTCTATTACACCAACTAGAGTATTTTTTTCATAGTGTGAATAGTGTAGTTTGTGTCCCATGGGTTGAGGCTGGGTGGCATCGTGATCGTCCTTAAGTCAGTGTCTACGACCCAAATTACACCCTATTACCTATATAGTGCACTACTTTTGACCATGGTCCATAGGGCTCTGGTCAAAAGTAGTGCAAAATGTAGGGAAGAGGCTGCCATTCGGGACGCAAAAAGTGTTTCTGAGACGTGGCGCAAAGGAAGTTGCATAGCATTAGATATATCCTGCTGCACTGTCTATGGGCGTCAGTGTAAAGCATCTTCATTAAGCCATACTTCAAATACAATGTAGTTTAAGCTCTATTCTAATATAGAGAAGGATCATTAGGCTACAGAGCTTTTACGGGGAATGTAGGGCCCTATAAAATCTACAGACGGAATCACGGAATACAGACATTAAAACCGAATTCAACAATCCTGAAAAATTAAAACGTGAAAAATTGGGGGGAAAAACAGAAACCTGGGGGAAATAAATAAATGGAATATGGGAGAAGAAAAAAATTAACGGAATCAGGCATCATGACAGTGTACTGCAGTCAGCGTCTGTGTGTTAATGGCGGAGGTGCATGACAGGCCTGGGGAAGGGAAGGCAGTCAGTGTTTTGCTTTCAGAAAAAAAACAAAATGAACTTCCTCATTCGCTCCTCACTTCCCCAATTCTAAATGGTGGGGTCCTTTCCAGACCACGTCTGAACATGTTCCTAGCAGTCATCCTTGCTTCCTACGTCCTTGTTTTGGCCTAAAATTCCTCACCTCCCTCTCAAAGCTCATTGGAAAAGGTCAGTAAAGGGAAGGGACCTTGTATCCATTTGAGAGGGAGACTGACACACACAGTATACTCTCCTGTGCACAGACAGCTTCTGTTTTAAAATAAAGAGTGGTAGAACAGGTTAGTCAGTGACTTGTTGACATGTGGGATCAGGACACCTGTATAATTAGGGAGCAGGTTATAGGCTAGATCAGGGCTGGAGGGCCTAGCGTCAGTGGGTTTTTTGGTTTCTTCTCTTTCAATGAATCCCTAGACAACCAGGTGAGGTGAGTTCTTTAGTAATTAGTTACCTTAAATTCAAAACAATCAAGTACACGGGAAGAGTGAAAACACACCGTCACTCGGCCCTCCGTGGAATGAGTTTGGCACGTGGGCTAGATGCTACCTCAACGGAGTTTGTGAGCTGGTGACGGGTCATTCAGCAGGCCGTGGGCCTTCTCCATGTTAAAGTCAAGTGAGGACTACCGAAACGCAGAGCGAGACAGGGAAATTAGAGGCAGTACAGGGGCGTGTTCAGTATGCAAACAGTGTGGAAAGTTGCAGATGCAAATACACTACATAGAACAACAACGCCACTGACATTCTGCACTGTTTAGGCCCTATTATAAATTCTGACATACTGTACTGTAATTGTCAATGTAATAATCAATGCCACCCCTTACTTGGCTCCAGAGTGGCGCAGCAGTCTAAGGCACTGCATCTCAGTACTATACAGGAGTCACTACAGACTCTGGTTCGATTCCAGGCTGTATCACAACCGGCCGTGATTGGGAGTCCCCATAGGGTGGCACACAATTGGCCCAGCGTCATCCAGGTTAGGGTTTAGCCGTTATTGTAAATAAGACTAGTATAGTTAAAAGGTTAAATAAATAACAAATAAAAAAGAATAACAGCCAGTGGAAGGTGCTGTGTATTTACTCGTGTGTTATGCAATGCATGTACTGTATGTGCAATAGCCTTACGACACATACATAGGCCTATAGAGACATACCTTCCGCTATGAGTTCTTCCACCATGACTTGAAACCGGCCCACGGCGAACACTTTCCCGAAGTAGTTGCTGAGTCCGGAGCCGGACCCGGAGCCCCCTCCCAGCCCGCCACTCTCAGACTTCGGCATTCGGGAGAACTTCTTCATTCTGGCTTCCTTTTGACAGTCTTGACCTCCAAATGCAGTCCTTTGGGCAGCCGATACGAACTTCAATCAATGTAGGATTTCACTGTCCCCTTGCTATATACTTATCCCAAATCGTTTCTTGTCCTGCATACTCTTCGGAGGGACTTCACTTACACTTGAATGTCATGACACAGCAAGGCGTAGCTATCAACAGAGGAAATGTTGCTCTTCTTCACTAGTTCGCTCGGTTAGTTATGCGGTTAACAGCGTTGCCTCAGAATAAGACAACAAATGTTATTGTTTTTTTTATTTCGACGTTGAAGCGAGCTCCACGCTGCTGGCTAACGTTAGAGCCAATGTAATGATATCAACTAGCTAGCTACTGTGGCTAACTAGCTAGCATACATGCAGCCGTTGCTGCACCCAAGAGTCTACAGACAGTTAGCAGACGCTTCAAAAACAATGAGTCCTAAAAGGCATGATATACACAACAAAGCATATGGGACGCTACCGGTGTTGAACACGGTCTGCGGCTTCGTCTCGCTAATAGTAGCCACAATCTGACTGCCCCTTTGTCAGACTATTGTCGAAGAAACACTCCCCCTCCTTCTTTCCACTATCTCAGCCCCCGACTTCTCCACGGCACTTCCCAATAAGGTTGGTGGTTAGCTCGCTGACTGGCTTCACTAACGTTAGCTTCTATCAAAATAGCTAGGACAGCATGTAGCCACCACCTCCACAGTGGAATACCCACAGTGCAATAAATGTCGCGTCCGATTGAGTTTATTGTGTCTTCGTCCCAGCCCCTCGGTAAACTTCCAACTCTCTCTTGACTCTCAGCAGCACTAATGTGTGGTTTTGGTTTGTTATTTCCCAATCAGACAGTTGACAACCTAACCCAGCGTTGTCCGTCCCCTCCTATTGTTATGATTGGTGGTGTACGGAGCGCAGAGACGTACAGGGCGCTTCTATGATGGGGCGGCGTGAATGACAGTCTGCACCGTCTCACCTTTCCTCTGTTAGGTTGAGGGAGAAACACACAAAACAGCTTCAAAAGGATTGATTGATAATATTTCTTATCAAGTAGATAGTGATCCTCATTGAGAAAATGTCTACGTGTTCAGCGTGTAGAACATGCCTTTCTCATCTTATTTGACAAATGTTTTGTATGATTCCTTCAACACGATGTCAGAGTTTGTGATTATATCAACTGGACAGATAACAAAGCAAAGTGGTTTTCAAATGGTTTCCTCATGCCAGTCCAAATCACATGAGAATAGGGTTGTTTTGAGGAAGTGACTTGGCATGACTCTCATTGGCTGCTTTTAAACAGGCAGCCCAATTCAGATTTTATTTCTCACTAATTGGTCTTTTGACCAATGAGATCAGCTCTGAAAAAAAGATCTGACGGAAAAGATCTGATGTGATTGTTCAAGACCAATTAGTGGAAAGAATAATTGGGCTGCCTGTCTAAACGCAGCCATGGACATCACTTTAGGCTACAATAAATCATATCAAATTGTATTTGTCACATGCGTTGAATACAACAGGTGCAGACTTTACAGTGAAATGCTTGCTTAACCAACAATGCAGTTTTTTTTAAGTAAGTAAGAAAATGGTTGCTAAAAAATATATATAACCATTTTATTTGTCACACACATGGTTAGCAGATGTTAATGTGAGTGTAGTGAAATGCTTGTGCTTCTAGTTCCGACAATGCAGTAATAACCAACAAGTAATCTAACCTAACAATTCCACAACTACTACCTTATACACACAAGTGTAAAGGGATAAAGAATATGTACATAAAGATATATGAATGAGTGATGGTACAGAACGGCATAGGCAAGATGCAGTAGATGGTATAGAGTACAGGATATACATATGAGATGAGTAATGTAGGGTATGTAAACATAAAGTGGCATAGTTTAAAGTGGCTAGTGATACATGTATTACATAAAGATGGCAAGATGCAGTAGATGATATAGAGTACAGTATATACATATACATATGAGATGAGTAATGTAGGGTATGTAAACATTATATTAAGTGGCATTGTTTAAAGTGGCTAGTGGTACATTTTTACATAATTTCCATCAATTCCCATTATTAAAGTGGCTGGAGTTGAGTCAGTATGTTGGCAGCGACCGCTAAATGTTAGTGGTGGCTGTTTAACAGTCTGATGGCCTTGAGATAGAAGCTGTTTTTCAGTCTCTCGGTCCCTGCTTTGATGCACCTGTACTGACCTCGCCTTCTGGATGATAGCGGGGTGAACAGGCAGTGGCTTGGGTGGTTGTTGTCCTTGATGATCTTTATGGCCTTCCTGTGACATCGGGTGGTGTAGGTGTCCTGGAGGGCAGGTAGTTTGCCCCCGGTGATGCGTTGTGCAGACCTCACTACCCTCTGGAGAGCCTTACGGTTGTGGGCGGAGCAGTTGCCGTACCAGGCGGTGATACAGCCCGACAGGATGCTCTCGATTGTGCATCTGTAGAAGTTTGTGAGTGCTTTTGGTGACAAGCCGCATTTCTTCAGCCTCCTGAGGTTGAAGAGGCGCTACTGCGCCTTCTTCACAACGCTGTCTGTGTGGGTGGACCAATTCAGTTTGTCCGTGATGTGTACACCGAGGAACTTAAAACTTTCCACCTTCTCCACTACTGTCCCGTCGATGTGGATAGGGGGGTGCTCCCTCTGCTGTTTCCTGAAGTCCACAATCATCTCCTTTGTTTTGTTGATGTTGAGTGTGATGTTATTTTCCTGACACCACACTCCGAGGGCCCTCACTTCCTCCCTGTAGGCCGTCTCGTCGTTGTTGGTAATCAAGCCTACCACTGTAGTGTCATCCGCAAACTTGATGATTGAGTTGGAGGCGTGCATGGCCACGCAGTCGTGGGTGAACAGGGAGTACAGGAGAGGGCTCAGAACGCACCCTTGTGGGGCCCCAGTGTTGAGGATCAGCGGGGTGTAGATGTTGTTACCTACCCTCACCACCTGGGGGCGGCCCGTCAGGAAGTCCAGGACCCAGTTGCACTGGGCGGGGTCGAGACCCAGGGTCTCGAGCTTGATGACGAGTTTGGAGGGTACTATGGTGTTAAATGCTGAGCTGTAGTCGATGAACAGCATTCTCACATAGGTATTCCTCTTGTCCAGATGGGTTAGGGCAGTGTGCAGTGTGGTTGCGATTGCGTCGTCTGTGGACCTATTGGGTCGGTAAGCAAATTGGAGTGGGTCTAGGGTGTCCGGTAGGGTGGAGGTGATATGGTCCTTGACTAGTCTCTCAAAGCACTTCATGATGACGGAAGTGAGTGCTACGGGGCGGTAGTCGTTTAGCTCAGTTACCTTAGCTTTCTTGGGAACAGGAACAATGGTGGCCCTCTTGAAGCATGTGGGAACAGCAGACTGGGATAAGGATTGATTGAATATGTCCGTAAACACACCAGCCAGCTGGTCTGCGCATCCCTGTATATAACGAGGCTATATACAGGGGGTACCGGTACCGAGTCAATGTACGGGGCTACAGGTTAGTCCAGGTAATTGAGGTAATACTTACATGTAGGTAGGGCTAAAGTGACTATGCATAGATAATAAACAGTGAGTAGCAGGAGCGTAAAAAGAGGGGTCTGGGTAGCCATTGGATTAACTGTTCAGCAGTCTTATGGCTTGGAGGTAGAAGCTGTTAAGAAGCCCTTTGGATCTAGACATGCGGCTCCAGTACCGCTTGCGTGAGGTAGCAGATAGAACAGTCTATGACTTGGGTGTCTGGAGTCTTTGACCATTTTTAGGGCCTTCCTCTGACACCGCCTGGTAAAGAGGTTATGGATGGCAGGAAGCTTGGCCCCAGTAATGTACTGGGCCGTACGCACTACTCTCTGTAGCACATTGCGATCGGGTGCCGAACAGTTGCCATACCAAATGGTGCAACCTGTCAGGATGCTCTCGATGGTGCAGCTGTAGAACGTTTTGAGGATCCGAGGACCCATGCCAAATATTTTCTGTCTGCTGAGGGGGACTAGGCTACTTTAGTAGGTTACTTATGTAATGTTCATTGTACTGTATTTGTACAATGAATCACAAAACAGTTGACCCCTAGGATTTTATTTAGGATCCCCATTAGTTGACACCAATGGCGACAGCTAGTTTTACTGGGGTCCGATACATAATGTCAAAGACATTACCAACAAAAATACAATTGACAGACATTCAAAAACATTAACATGTTGACATTCCAGACTTATACAGTGCATTCAGAAAGTATTCAGACCCCTTGACTTTTTCCATATTTGGTACGTTACAGACTTATTCTAAAATGGATTCAATTGTTTTTTTTCCACCTCATCAATCTACACACAATACACCATAATGACAAAGCAAAAATCGTTTTTTTGAAATTTTGGCAAATTCATGATTTTTTATTTTTTTTATTGTAACATTTACGTAAGTATTCAGACCCTTTACTCAGTACTTTGTTAAAGCACCTTTGGCAGTGATTACAGCCTCGAGTCTTCTTGGGGATGACGCTGCAAGCTTGGCTTGTCAGGTTGGATGGGGAGCATCACTGCACAGCTATTTTCAGGTCTCTCCAGCGATGTTTGATTGGGTTCAAGTCCGGGTACTGGCTGGACCACTCAAGGACATTCAGAGACATGTCCCGAAGTCACTCCTGTGTTGTCTTGCCTGTGTGCTAGTGTAACGGATGTGAAATGGCTAGCTAGTTAGCGGGTACGCGCTAATAGCGTTTCAATCAGTTACGTCACTTGCTCTGAAGCCTAGAAGTAGTGTTTCCCCTTGCAAAGGCTTTTGTGGAGCGATGGGTAACGATGCTTCGTGGGCGACCGTTGTTGATGTGTGCAGAAGGTCCCTGGTTCGCGCCCGTGTCGGGGCGAGGGGACGGTTTAAAGTTATACTGTTACATTGATGCTGTTGACCCGGATCACTGGTTGCTGCGGAAAAGGAGGAGGTTGAAAGGGGGGTGAGTGTAACGGATGTGAAATGGCTAGCTAGTTAGCGGGTACGCGCTAATAGCGTTTCAATCAGTTACGTCACTTGCTCTGAAACCTAGAAGTAGTGTTTCCCCTTGCAAAGGCTTTTGTGGAGCGATGGGTAACGATGCTTCGTGGGCGTCAGTTGTTGATGTGTGCTCCGTTCATCTTTCCCCCGATCCTGACTAGTCTCCCAGTCCCTGCCGCTGAAAAACATCCCAGTGTGCACCTGCTGACTCCATTCCATAGGTGCGTGTTTCTGTCAGAGTCTAGGTGATGTGGGTAAGGCGGAGTCAGGCGCAGACAACAGAGATGAGTAATAATAGTAACTTTACTCAAAAATAATCTTCCAACAAGGAGAACGAAAATCCAGAATCAAATAAACGAGACAACTGACACCAATAAACACGCACAAAACCATGATGGCTCCAGAGGATTAAATAGGGAAATAATGAAAACGTAATGGGAACCAGGTGTGTACAATACAGACAAAACAAGTGGAAAAAGAAATGTA